>NW_012267594.1:67642-70378 GCF_000151885.1 Dipodomys ordii | reverse complement strand
GAAAGGTGGCTGCGACTGACATCCTGTGACCTTTGCCCTCCCAGGGTCAGAAGGTGAGGTCCAGCAGTTCCCGCAGGAGTCCCAGCTGCGGCTCATCCTGGTTGGGAGAACGGGGACAGGGAAGAGTGCCACGGGCAACAGCATCCTGGGCCAGCAGCGCTTCGTGTCGAGGCTGGCAGCCACGTCCGTGACCAGCACCTGCGAGGCCGGCAGCAGGCAGTGGGCTGGGTGGCACGTGGATGTCATCGACACCCCGGACATCTTCAGCACCCAAGTGCCCAGGACGGACCCCCGGTGTCTCGAGCGAGGGCGCTGCTACCTGCTGTCCTCCCCTGGCCCCCATGCCCTGCTGCTGGTCACCCAGCTGGGTCGCTACACCAGGCAGGACCAGGAGGCGCTGGGCAAGGTGAAGGAGCTGTTCGGGGAGGGCGTGGTGGCCAGGATCGTGGTGGTCTTCACCAGGAAGGAGGACCTGGCCGGCGGCTCCCTGCAGGAGTACGTGCGCCTCACCGACAACCTGGCCCTGAGGAAGCTGGTGGACGAGTGCGGGGGCCGCGTGTGCGCCCTGGACAACCGGGCCACCGGCCGCGAGCGGGAGGCCCAGGTGCAGGAGCTGCTGGGCCTGGTCACCGGCCTGGTGAAGAAGCTCGGGGGCACGCACTACACCAACCAGGTGTACGACGTGGCGCAGTCACTGCGCACCACCCACCCCGAGCAGCGGCTCCAGAGGGTGGCGGAGGCCGTAGCTGCCCGTGTGCAGAGGTCCCCGGGGTCTTGGCTGCTGGCAGGGCTGTGGCAGTGGCAGAAGTCACACAGGACCCTCTGGAGACGGGGCATGGCTGTCCTGCTGGGTATCTTTCTGGTCTATGTGCTGTTTGGCAAGCGCCAGCCAGAAGCCGTTGGTGACCTGAAGGACGGGTGGCCTGCACCTTAAAAAAATGGCTACAACCAGGGCTGGGAAGGTGGCTCAGTGGTAGAGTGCTGGCCTTGCATGTATGAGGCCCCGGGTTCGATTCCTCAGCACCACATAAGCAGAAAAAGCCAGAAGTGGTGCTGTGGCTCAAGTGGTAGAGTACTAGCCTTGAGCTGAGAGCTGAGGGACAGCACCCCCCAAAGTTTAACCCCCACGACTGATCAAAAAAAAAAAAGGCTACAACGTGGCCAAGAAAGAATGACGTGCCTAGGGCTGAACGGGAAATGCGAGCTTCATCCCAAGGAAATCTCATTCTTTCATAATCAGTCTTAGTGTGATGGCCACTTTGACACTGTGTCGACCTTGCCAAGGTCTATACGGGTTTACTTGTAAGGGTCTGAATCTCAACTTTTAATTCTATGTATTCAGTGTTTCTGAATTGATTTGTCTAACTTAAAGCTTCCGTGATTCATTGTGATGGTCTTGGCATATCTTGCCTCTTTGGACCAACAGTAAAATGACTGGCAGCTTGGAGCAGAGATGAATGCCTGGTCTGGGGAAGATTTCTTATTCTGAATACGCCTCTCTTTCTTTACACAGACGCTCCTGAATTTTCCAGTTGGAGTGTTTGCTCCTTTGCTACTCCTGTAGACCTAGACCTTCAGCATTAATGAAAGATGCTGGTGTTCTACATGCTAACTATTGCTTCTAATACATCTGTTTATTTACTAGTAGGATGAGTTACTGCCAAGTAGATAAATGTAACTACATTAAAAAGAAACTTTGTAGTTTCTGATAGGTATTCTTGTTCCTGTCTTTCCAAAATAAAGTAAAATGTAAGAGAAATAATAAATGATGTCTGATTGTAGTTATTTGGATTTTCATGCAGCGCGCGTGTGTGTGTGTGTGTGTGTGTGTGTGTGTGTGTGTGTGTGTTTGCAGAAAGCTTCCCATAGTTAAGGCAGGATAGCCTCAAACTCACTAGCTAACTCAGACTAGCCTCAAGCCTGCAATCTTTCTACCTCCAACTTTGGAGTCCCAGGATCATAAGCATATGCCACCATGTCCAAACATATGCTGCATTTTTGCATGTGCATTTCAACATGTATTGTGCATACCAAGCTTTTCTCTCAGAGGGGAGAAGAGGAGCAGGTGTGTAGACTGAGAGCCATGGGCATCTAGGCTGAGGTTGGTGTTCTGTGGCATGGGTTTTCATAAGCTCCTTGAATGTTTTCAAAGGCTCCTTTAGAAAATGGGGATGCTGCCTGGCTGTGCCCACCAAACACTGGCATCTCCTTATTTCTGCTTCTGAGTGGAACAGGACCGGCCATCATCGTTGACTCAACCAAGCTCTTGTTAGCAGGGACAGATATGGAAGCAAGCCCCAGTCAGGGGACAGAGGAGGAAAGGAGTCTGCAAGTCTTCTCAGGCCCACATCAGGAAGGAGGTGTCTATATGCGAATGCTGCCAGTGGCACGGCTAGCCAAGATGTCAGGAGGGTCAGAGTAGACCGAGGCCTTGCGACAGGCTGCAGTCCGCTGTCCCGATCCGTGGTGTTCATCACAGCAAAGAACGCTCTGTAAAGCATGGCTGGAGGAAAACCCATCCTCAATTCAAGCGTTTAGCTTTCTCAAGAGTATTGCTGGTCCCACAGGGGACCCAATCCGAGGAGGCATTTTGGCCATCGGAGGGGCAGCGGGGAAGGGCTGGCCCCGGAACAAGGGCACAGGGAAGGGCTGGCCCTGGAACAAGGGTAGCGGGGAAGGGCTGGCCCTGGAACAAGGGTAGCGGGGAAGGGCTGGCCCTGGAACAAGGGTAGCGGG
>NW_012267594.1:61057-63797 GCF_000151885.1 Dipodomys ordii | reverse complement strand
GATACTCAGTTGCTGGCATCTGCCAAAGAATTGATTCCTAATTCCACATCTCCCCTTCGCAGCCCGCACCCCTCAGCAGCGGGCTGGGGAGAAGCATGTTTGCGAATGTCGCCAAGGTTTCCTCGGCTTTGGGAACAGCCACGTTGTTCCATCCTGGTCACAAAATAGACCCAAGTCAGCAAAAGCAAGGCCCTGCTCCACCTGAAGCGTGTCACCCCACAGCAGGGCCTGCCCCTGCACACCCGCGGGCTGAATAACCCTCCATTGTATTGTGCAAACGGCTCCTGCTGTGTTAGCTTCCAATGCAGCCTTCTCCTGTCACTACATTTGCATGCTGACTGTGGAGTGACAGCACTGAATGGGGTTTGCCAGAAGGTTCTTCTCTACTTATCTGGAATCATCTGGATTTCCTGAAGTAAAATCAAAGAGAAGAAAGAGGTGAAAGGAGGTGAAAGGAGCCCCCTTGGGGCTGGCGGGAGGAGTTGAGTTAGTCCCCTGGCAAATCACTTGATGAGGCTTCCTTAAAGTTGAATCAGAATTTAATACCAACCTTAATCACATCACAAAGGAAGGCAAGTGAATGATTAAAAAGACACGGGCATGCAAGCAACTTCAGAACCAGCACTGGCTGCCCTGAGGATTATTACTACACCGCCGTCATCTTTAGCACATCCACATCTTCAGCACTAGCAAAGATGTTGCTCTCAAGTCTCAGAAAATGTCAATGAAGTCAAAAAGATGTCAGAGGTTTGGGGGGGAAAATTAGTAAAATGCAGGGTAGAGTTTGCCAGGGACAAGAAGAGTGCATGGGAAATGGTGGTTCTTCTCTGAGAGAAGGGCCGGGTGGGGGTGGGGGGAGAGGAAGTGAGAAGAGGGCAGACTAGAGGGGGAGAAGGAAAGGGAGAGGAAGACGTCTTCATATCGTCTGCTATCGTGAAAATAGAGGTTTTCCCTAAGGAGACCTCGGAAAACCCACTGAATGAATAACAAAATGGGCCAAAATGTGCAAAAAGGCAAGATAACAGAAGAAAGCTAAATAGCAAATAAACTAGGAAAGCTTTTCAATGATAGTCAATAAACATGTACATTAAATCTATCTACACGTGCTTCTTATGTCAAAAAACGAACTTTACAATTTAGGGGCAGGGGAGGGAAGGGGATGGAGGGGCAGGAAGGGGTGTAGTTGTGGAGATGGGAAAGAAGGGATGGTAAGGGAAAAACAAAGGAGAAGGCAACAATGCTTGGTAAGAAATGTACTTATTACCGTGCTCATTTGATTATAACCCCTCTGACAGTACTTTCACAATAAAAAAAACTTATTTAAAAAAAAAAAGACACACTTCTCTGTGCCCGTAATGGTGACATCAGATTCAGTCTGCAATCACTGAATGCCTGGGGAGATCTGGGGGAATTCTCCCGTGTGGTGGGTACAAATGTGAGTTAGAAAAACCCACTTGGAAGCAAACTTGACAGCACACAGGCCAGCAGAAAACCAAATTCCAGATAAACTGTCACATGTGTGTGCCAAGTGATTCTGTCATTTGCAGTACTCTTTGTAGTGACAAGTCTTTCAGAATAGCTTAAATGTTTATTCCTAAAGAACTGGATAAATCATTGCATAAATTATACCATTTGTGTAAACATTTAAAGTATAAAACAATACTACAAATTGTCTTTGGATATCCATATGTACACACATGTATAGATATATGTATATGTCTGTGTATATATATATGTATATATATATATATATATACAAACAAGAATGTTTGAAAGCCATTTCTGAAGGGCAGAGGAAGGAGAAGGAAACTAGACTTTAAAAAATTATAAAAGACATGTATCTGTAACGTTTTGAGTTTTCAGTCAAATGGAATGGCTTCAGTAAAATGCTCAAGTACTTAAAATTGTTTGTTACAAATAGCAGGTATTTGTTTTTAGTATTCTGTGGGTTTCTTCACTTTGAAAGTTTGCTTTTGGCTAGGAACCAGTGGCTCATGCCTGTAATCTTAGCTACTTAGGAGGTGGAGATCTGAGGATCTCAGTTCAAAGCCAGCCCAGGCAGAAAAGTTCATGAGATCCTTATCCCAATTAACCAACATAATCCAAAGTAGAGGCACGGGTCAAGTAGTAGAGTGCTAGCCTTGAGCAAAAAAGCTAAAGAAGAGTGCAAGGCCCTGAGGTGAAGCCTAGTATATGCACACACACACACACACACACACACACACACACAAATTTTTTCATGAAATCTGCACTATTGAGCCAGGTGCCCATGGCTCACGCCTGGAATCTAGCTACTCAGGAGGCTGAGATTTGAGGATAACAGTTCAAAGCCAGCCTGGGCAGGAGAGTCCATGAGACTCTTTTTTTTTTTTGGTTGGTCATGGGGCTTGAACTCGGCCTGGGCGCTGTCCCTGTGCCCTTCAGTTCAAGGCCAGTGCTCTACGGCTTGAGCCACAGCGCCACTTCTGGTTTTCTAGTGGTTAATTGGAGATAAGAGTCTCATGGACTTTTCTGCCTGGGCTGTCTTTGCACTCAGCCTCCTGAGTAGCTAGGTGGCGTGAGCCACCAGCTCCGGCTCATGAGACTCCTTGAAGGGGCCCTGTGACTTTAGTGGTAGAGCGCTCACCTTGAGCTGAAGAGCTGAGGGACAGCGCCCAGGCCGAGTTCAAGCCCCACAACTGACAAAAAAACAAAAACAAAAAACAACAACAAAACCTACTGCACTTTTAAAACAAACATA
>NW_012267594.1:56434-59902 GCF_000151885.1 Dipodomys ordii | reverse complement strand
GGGCTGAGGCTAAAGTGGTAGAGTGCTGGTCTACAGCTGAAGAGCTGGATGGCAGTGCCCAGGCCCAGAGTTCAGGCACCACAACCGACAGAAAAAGAAAAAAAAGGAAAGAAAGAAAATGAGCAAGGAAATGGCCTGCGTCAGGAGAATTGTCTGGATTGAGGCAGGCCCTGGCACTTTCCCTACGGCCAATGCCTTTCATTCCTTTTCTGTTCATGTTCCAGAAGGGAATGGAAGGGTTTCCGAAGAGCAGCTATGGAACAATGGCTGAAGGTAAGAGAGCCTTGGAGTTCTGAGGAGGCGTCTCTGATCCCTCTCTAC
Organism: Dipodomys ordii; assembly: GCF_000151885.1. Lineage (NCBI taxonomy): Eukaryota > Metazoa > Chordata > Mammalia > Rodentia > Heteromyidae > Dipodomys > Dipodomys ordii. Next base: position 59,581 of record NW_012267594.1, on the reverse strand, counting down.
CTGGGACCCCGCCCTAAACACAAGGACAGAACCCATTATTTTACAGCCAGGCAGAAAAAGACAGCAACCATTTGTCCCCCATCTCCTCAACCCCTGTGCCTGAGACATCTTCCTCCCTCCCTCCCTCCCTCCCTCCCTTCCTTCCTTCCTTCCTTCCTGTCTGCCTTCCTTCCTTCCTTCCTTCCTTCCTTCTTTCTTTCCTTCCTTCTTTCCTTCCTTCCTTCCTTCTTTTCCTTCCTCCCTCTCTTCCTTCCTTCCAGGAATTAAGTCATAGCATTTTAGCAGATTCCCAGGAGAATACAGTGATCTACAAGTATGAAGAATCGTTCACTTACATGGCATTAATGCTCGTTTGTTTGTTTTTGCAGGAAGGGTGGACGACAGTGGATTGGAAGCACCTTCTTTGAGGATCATCCTGGTGGGAAAAACAGGCAGTGGGAAGAGCGCCACAGGGAACAGCATCCTCTGCCGGCCAGTGTTCGAGTCCAGGCTGGGGGCCCAGACAGTGACCAGGTCCTGCCAGAGAGCGCTCGGGACGTGGAATGGGAGGCGCATCCTTGTGGTTGACACGCCCTCCATCTTTGACTCACAGGTCCAGACCCAAGAGCTGGTGGAGGACGTCGGGCAGTGCTACCTGCTGTCTGCCCCGGGGCCCCACGTGCTGCTGCTGGTCACCCAGCTGGGGCGCTTCACGGCCCAGGACGTGGAGGCGGCGAGGAGGGTGAAGGAGGTGTTCGGATCAGAGGCCATGAGCCACACGGTGGTCCTCTTCACCCACAAGGAAGACCTGGGGGCTGGCTCCTTGGACGATTACGTGGCCTGCACAGACAATGTCCACCTGCGGGGCCTGGTGCAGGAATGTGGGGGGCGGTACTGCGCCCTCAACAATCGGGCGTCTGGGGAGGAGCAGCGCACGCAGCTGCAGGAGCTCATGGCCGTGGTGCAGGGGCTGGAGGGCTGGCACCAGGGCTCCTTCCACAGCAACGACCTCTTCCTGCAGGCTCACTTGCTGCAGCAGGGCGGGGACGGGGTCCTGCCGGAGGAGCGCAGGCGCTACCTGCACAGGGTGAGGCAGCACCTGGACAGACAGAGGAGGGCGCTGAGGGCGGAGCAGGGCAGCTGCTGCTGCAGGGCGGTGCTCGCTCTCAGAGCCTGGATGGCTTCGCACCTGCTCCTCACTGCCCTCCTGCTCCTGGCTACCTTGATCGTTATTGCTGTCTCCATCAATCTGTGTATCACGCAGGGGAAGTGAGCGTGCCCACTTAATTTCTAGAATGAGTTTTCTTCCGATTCTCCGTCAGTGTCCAGGGGTAGGACACACCCTCTGCATCACAGCTGTCAAACATTTCCCTGCAGGTGCTTTCAAGTCAATAAAACTGAGAGGAAACTACAGCTACCAGCACAACTATGCTTATTGCAGCATTATTTACCACAGCTAAGATATGGAACCAACCCAGATGCCCCTCAGTAGAGGAAAGGATCAGGAAAATGTGGTATATATACACAATGGAATTCTATGCCTCCATCAGAAAGAATGACATTTCCCCATGTGTTAGGAAATGGAAAGACTTGGAAAAAATTATATTAAGTGAAGTCAGCCAGCCCCAAGAAACATAGGTCCCATGGTTTTCCTTATTTGCAACAACTAGTATATGTCTGAGATAAGCAGAAAAGGTCAGATAAGTTAATGTTAGGGGAATGAACCCCAAGATAAGGACTCAAATGTTTTTTCGTTCATGTGATTGCTTCTAACATATTTATAAGATGATTTCTTTGCTGCTTTGTATGTCCCTCCCCCACAGTATAACCCCTGCTTTCACTGTATATGATGTTGGCATAATTTGTGGAGAGGAAGGGCATGAACAAATTGTTTAAATAGGGATACAGGTGGACCCGTTGCAACAATGAGATGTACAAGTCATTATGTCGAAAAAGGAACTTTACAACTTTGTAGGGGGGTGGGTAGGGGTTTGGAGGGGGAGTTGGGAAGGGATGGGAAGGGGAAACAAAGGAGGAGGCAACAATGCTTGATAAGAAATGTACTCATTATCTTGCCCATGTAATTGTAACCCCTCTGTAAGGTATTTTCACAATAAAAAAATTTTAAAAACACAGAGGAAATTAGTTTCCGTGTGTGTGTGTTGTGTGTGTGTGCCAGTACTGGGGCTTGAACTCAAGGCCTAAACCCTGACCCTTAGTTGAGTTTAGTTTTGTTGTTGCGCAAGGCTAGCATTCTACCACTTAAGCCATAGCTTAAGTTAAACGGAGCTGAGAGTCTCATGAATTTCCCTGCCCTGGCTGGCTTTGAACCTCAGTCCTCAGATCTCAGCCTCCTCAGTAGCTAGGATTACAGGCATGAGCCCACTGGCACCCAGCACCTTCTCTGTTTTGCGTTGTCAACGTTGTAGATTTGAAATGAGGGAAGTTCAGCGCATGGCTGCTGGGCTGCCTAGCTCTGCACCCAGCCTTCTACCAGCCAGGATATCACGAGGGGAAACATTCTGGGTGCACAGCTGGTGACCCGTTCTTCGTTTGTTCATCAACATGGCCCAACCTCATGGCGGATTGGAAAAGATGCTACTCCATCACCCCTCCACCCCTAAGAGAGGAGGAGGAGAGTCTGCGGGGAGAAAGGGATCTGGAGGTTTTGAAGAAGATGGAGAGAGGATTCTGAACCTGAGAGGGAGGAGAGCCAGGGCTGCAGGCATGGATGAGCCTCTGGCCCCAGGGGGAAGCAGGATCAGCGGCCATGAAACGCAGGGGCTGCTCAGCCCTAGAACAGAGATCGTGAAGGATCAGAGAGCAGCCATCTTGGGCTCTGTGACTTCCACGGTGGATTCTTGGCCTCATAATTGCTCGAGTAGGTAAAAGCTACGGTGAACAGGAGGCTGCGTCCTCGCAAGCCTTGCTGAGCACTGCCTTTTGGACTGCATGTAAGCTTCCTAGGTGAAGGCGAAGACGCCCCTCTGAACTCCTCAACCACCGAAACCATTGATTTGCTCACGGCTGCAGTGTGCATCAGCTCTCTGTCTCAAAGTTTGATGTGGAATGTGTGGGAAGGGAGCGGTCCATGCTCCTGTGATCGTTGGAGAAGACAGATAGTGGTGTGAGCTGAGCAATAGTTGAGACTCTGGAAATGAAACCAGA
>NW_012267594.1:51854-54564 GCF_000151885.1 Dipodomys ordii | reverse complement strand
TGTCATCCAGTGCCCCCAGCTGTTCACCTTTTGAATTTGCTATGGCAAATTCTTCTGGTTTTGGTTCTGGTTCAGTGTGGAAATGTTCATGTTTTCTTTGACTCCTGTTGTTCTAAGAAAGCTCTCCTTCCTTATTCTTTGATTTAACAATAGATTCACCTGTCCCCCGAACAATGTACACGTGAATGCTGATTGTGTGGTAATCTATATTGAGGCCAGGCCTCAGACTCCCTCCTCCACTTCTGAGTACTGGTGTGGCAGGTGTGTTACAGCCTATCCAGCCGGCATATAAAATTTTAGAGACATTTTATTTATAATTTCCAAAACACAGCAGCTGCCAAAGATGGTCTTCAGCAGGGGGTAGATACATAAACTGTGATGTGTGCCAACACTGAGAAGAAATGTGCCATGAGCCAACCGAAAGGAGACGTAAATGCCAACTGCTGAATGGAAAAACCCATCCGACAGCGCTGTGCACTGCGTGATTTCAATTCCATGACACTCAAGATGCCAGTACCATGCACACAGACAGGAAGTGACCTGACTGCCAGGGTTTGGGAAAAGAGAAGGAGTGACAACACAGGGAGGACACGGGGAACATGTGGCGTGCTGGAGCTGGCGGTAGGTGGGTAACGCTGAGCGTGTAAGGATGGATAACATAGGATGGATAACACTGAGAGTGAGCCTTATGTAGCAGGAGAAACTGGGGGCAGAAGGAAGAAGGGGTGGGGACTCTCAGTACTTACCACTCATTTTGTCCACATACCCAAGACTGTTATTGAAAGTAAAAATGTCTGGCCAGGTACCGGTGGCTCACACTTGTCATCCTAGCTACTCAGGAGGCTGAGATCTAAGGATTGCAGTTCAAAGTCAGCCAGGGCAGGAAGGTCTGTGAGACTCTTATCTCCAATAAACTACCAGAAAACCGGAAGTGGTGCTGTGGCTCAAGTGGTAGAGCGCTCTCCTTGAGCTGAAGAGCTGAGGGACAGCGCCCAGGCCCAGAGTCCAAGCCCAACAAGTGACAAAAATAAATACCTAAATAAATAATTCATAAAATAAAAGCTACTCTAAAAAGAAGAAAACGAAAGAAGATGGGAGAGGGTAAGAGGGAGTGAAGGGCAGGCAGGAAGAGAGAAGGTAAAAGGGATGAGGAGGACAGTTGGTAAAGGAGGTTACTATGGAAGAGAGGGCGGGAGAAACAGGCACATTTCCTCCGGTGAACTCCATCTCTCAGGACTTATAATTTGTTGAGGGGACAGCTGGGGCAGTCAGGCTGTCATGGGCTAACGATGAGTAATGCCAAGAGAGGGAGCAAGTGCTAAATACTTGTAAAAGCCTGTTTAAAAGTCTCACATGGGATGCTGCCACCCATTGCCACAGGCCGACTTTGGTGGGGAGAGCAAAGGCTTACTCTGTAATGTCTTACCCGACATTTTTCTTTTATCTGACCACTTGCTTTTTCTCCCTCCCTTTCATATTAAGCTTGCCTCTGGTTCTTCTAATCTCTCATTTAATTCTAGGCTGACATCATAGATACATAATATATGATCAGATCTAATATATAATATACAGCATATACTGTTATAGCAGGGAATAGGAATATCACTTTGAAGTCTTAAATGATGTGTAAACAGGCACAATATTATTTAACAATTTATACTGGAATTAGAATGTCCAACTTCTCTATCAGTGATTAAAACATTTTTTAAGAGGAATGAATAGCATTTCAACAGAAGAGATAAAATGGACTCATAAAAGTGCTCAATTAATACAAGAGAAGACAGGGAAAAATATAAACCACGAACTGATAAGTTAAAAAAAAACTTAAATGCCATAAAATGGAGATGTTAATTCACTATTATCAAAACTACATTAAATTTGAATGAGTAATAGGTCTTAATGGAAACCCAAAGATTGCTAGATAGGATTGATAACAAGAAGCCCCACTTAAAGGATGCCTTTAAAAGCGTACTTTAAAAATAAAAACTTTCCTGGCCAGGACAAATAAAGCCATGTTCCTGATATCCAGAAAAATAAATAAATAGTAACGTTAGAGGCATAAATAGGCTAAAAATAAGAGATGATGACGATCATGATGATCATGACTGGTACTAGGGTTTGAAGTCTGGGCCTTTCACTTGCTAGACTGGCATCTACTACTCAGCCATGGCCCCCTACCATTTCCTCTTTCTTTTTCTATTGATTGGTTGATTGATTATCAGTTGTGGGGCTTGAACTCAGGGCCTGGATGCTGTCCCTGAGCTCTTTTGCCTCAAGGCTAGCTCCCTACCACTTTGATCCATAGCTTCACTTCTGGTTTTCTAGTGGTTCATTGGAAATCAGAGTCTCATGGGCTTTCCTACCCCAGCTGGCTTTGAACCACGATCCTCAGATCTCAGCTTCCTGAGCAGCTAGGGTTACAGGAGTGAGCAACTAGTTCCTGGTGCTTAAAGGAACCGAAGCTCTACACGTGGGGCTCCAAGTGCCTGGGGTGCCCGGCAGGGACCACCATGCCCACACACTGGTGCAGATAAGCTTTGATAACTCTTTTTTAACCAAGTTGAAAGGATGCGCGTGTGCCATCATTAATTACTTTTTTACAATATCCAAAAGGAAACAGTGGTTATATTAATATTAGAAAAAGAGAATCCAGAACAAGGAATCAAGATAAAAAGGAATATCACCTAACTATAAAGATGTTAACTCACTA
>NW_012267594.1:39839-51804 GCF_000151885.1 Dipodomys ordii | reverse complement strand
CCCCTCCTTCTTCCTTTGCAAGCCATTCTTTTTGGATGAAGTTCCCATACCTCCTCCAGTAGCTGGAAGCAATGGAGCCTTGTCCCATCATCCCAAAGCTTCCATAAAATCAACTCTGGGGCTTTGCAGGGCCAAGACATGGAGCAGAGAGGGCAGACCCTTGGGAAGGAACCAAGAAGGAGGAGGGGAGGCTCAGCCCCTCTCCTGCCTTCCTCCTGGCTGCCCTGCCTGTCCCAGAAGCCCAGTGTGCAAGCCCGGCCAGGGCATGCAGCTCTGATCATTGTAGCTCTTCAATAGACAGGACGGGGCTCAAGGGGTGGGATGGAGGCCGTGCCGCCACCACCATGTGGCATCTGGAATCTGGCCTTGATGTTCTAGGACTCGATATCAGCTGAAGGTGACAACACAGAGTTAAAAGCAGTGTGTGTGTGTGGGGGGGGAGTTATTTTCTATTTAGGCTCTGAGTGATTTTAAATTCTCCAACAAATACACGGTATCCTAAACAGGCTGGAAATGCTGTGCATGGCCTCGCCCAGCACGTGACGTCACCCCTTCTGCACATAAACAGCTTGACCACCAAGGCCAAGTTGTGCAAAGAGACAAATAGCCGTCTGGGTTTTTCAAGGAAATAGGGTGGGGATGGAGGAGGGTTGGCCTCTGGTGCTCTACAGGAAATAAAAACAGAATCTGAAGACTGGTTCTAGGCTCTTCACTCAGGATGTAGGGAAATGAAGGGTAGATACAGAGAGGACATGGATGGGAGGAGGGGCAGAGAGAAAGACTGTCTTCCTACAGAGACAAGAAGAAAGAGGGAAGAACAGGAGGAAGAGGAGGAGGAGGAGGAGGAGGAGGAGGACATACAACGATGACACTGCTAATAGGAACTCATTTGCCAGAATAAAAAAGAAAAGAGTCTCTGTGCCATCAGACCATGAAAGGACTTCTGTAGAAAGCCTGAAGCGTAGGAAGGAGAAACGAATCCTCTCCGTAGGGAAAGAGGCCAGTGCAGGGACCTCTTGTGACTGACATCTTTGGCTCAGCTCTGCTCGGGTTTCTTCTCACTGAAACTATTTTAAAGTTGTCTTTGTTTTCTGGAGACAAAGTCTTGCTCTGTGGCCCTGTCTGGCCTCGCACTTGCAATCTGCTTAGTACTGATTTCGTCTACCATTTACTGTGGACAGAGCTCCTTCGCCTCACGGCCCTTCTAGTTCCCAGAGTCAGCAGACAGCCAGGATGCAGCTCAGCAGCAGGCGCCGCCTGCTAGTGTGGCAGCGTCATGCAGCCACTGCTGTTCTTTCAGACTGTCTCAGGAATTCAAAAAAAATGAAGTCCGTGGCCAATAAAAGGTGAGCGGAAAGGACTTTATTCAGGAGAAAAATATCCTGGTCCAAGGCTTCTGCTGCTCTTTCTTAGGTGGTTGAGTCTAGGGTTGGTTGTTTTTTAGTTGTTTGTTTTTTAATACCTTGGCTATACAGCTTAGGTAACAGGCAATTTGGAAGGTGGCATTTTATTGGTCAGGTCCTGGGACAGCCTGACTGGTTGTTAATTCTCAGTCAGGACCCTAGGACAAACCCTCCCAACAGAGTCACAGGAAGGTGATTGGAACTTGAGGAAGTAAGAAGCTAGGGTAGGGTGGCTGGAAATGTTGTCTCTGTCATCTGGTTTCCACTCGCCAGGTCTCGATGCTGTCCTGAGGCCCTGGGTCTTAACTAATCTACCCTTCACTCCTGTGTCAGACTCTCGGGTACTGTATTAGTATGCCAGGCCAAAATTCCTTTTCACTACACATGAACAAATCACCAAAAGGATTCCATATCTGAATTCTCCCTACCAGGCCATCCAGAGGTGACATTAACATATCAGAGGTCCTTGAAATTTCCTGAGCACACAGATCACCTGGGATTCGGGGATTAAGCAGATTCTCACCTGGCCTGTCTGGAGAAGGGTGGACTCTGTACTGGCTCCAGTGTTATGTTGACCGTGTTATGGGAAGAAGCCAGACTATCCCTCTTTGCAGATGACATGGTTCTGTATCTAAAGGACCCCAGAGACTCCACCCCTATGCTCCTAGAGCTGGTCAATAACTTCAGCACAGTAGCAGGATACAAAATTAACCCACAAAAATCAATAGCCTTTTTATATACCAACAATAAACAAGCAGAGAGTGAAATCAAGAAAACAACTTCAGTTTCAAAAGCCTCAAAAATGTACTTTGGAGCCGGGTACCAGTGGCTCACGCCTGTCATCCTAGCTACTCAGGAGGCTGAGATCTGAGGATCCGGTTCAAAGCCAACTTGGGCAAGAAACTGCATGAGACCCTCCAATAAACTACCAGAAAACCAGAAGTGGCGCAGTGGCTCAAGTGGTAGAGCACTCACCTTGAGCTGAAGAGCTGAGGGACGGCATCCAGGCCCAGAGTTCAAGCCCCATGACCGACAACAAAACAAAACGAAACAAAAAACAAATGTATTTTGGGATAAATCTAAACAAAGAAATGAAATACCTCTATAGCAAATACGATAAAAATGTGAAGAAAGAAACTGAAGAAGATATCAGGAAACAGAAAGACCTCCCATGTTCATGGGTAGGTAGAAATAATATCATGAAGATGGCCATACTGCCAGGGGTGCTTTATCTACAAATTCAGTGCCATCCCCATCAAGATCCCAATGGCTTTCTTCACCGAGATAAAGAAAACAATCCAAAATTTCATATGGAACAACAAAAGACCCTGAGTAGTCAAAGCAATTTTAGGCCAAAAAGCAATGTTGGAGGCATCACAATTCCAGACCTCAAAGCCATAATAACCAAATCAGCTTCGTACTGGCACAAAAAACAGGCCCAAAGACCAATGACATAGACCAGAAGATCCAAAAATAAACCTATACACTTACAGTCATCTGACATTTGATGAGAGAGCCAAAAATGTGCATCAGAAAAAAAGACACCCTCTTCAATAATTGGTGTTGGGAAAACTGGATGTCCATATGTAGAAAACTAAAACTGGATCCCTGACTGTCACCTTTTACCAGTATCAACTCTAAATGGATCAACACCAGTGTCAGACCCATGAATATTGGGGCCATAATGAACAGTATTGGAATTTGAATTCAGGGCCTTGTGCTTGCTAGGAATCCATTCTTGCCACTTGAACCATACCCTTGGTCATTTTTCTCTTGTCATTCTCAAATAAGGTCTTACTTTTTGCCCAGGGCAGCCTGGACTGTGATCTTCCTATTTATACTTCCCAAATAGTTTGGCATGACAGGTATGATCCACCACATTTACTTGTCTTTTTCTGTTGTTTGTTGATTGTTTTTTTCTGATGGGGTCTTACAAATTGTTTTGCCAAGGCTGGCCTCAAACCATGATCCTTCCAATCTCAGTCTCCCAAATAACCAGGATTATGGGCCTGAGCCACTATGCCCAGTTTGATCCCCTCTCAGTTTTTGATCAGTGGATCTTTCCTAGTCTTAATCTGCAAAATTCTAACGTGTGCCCAGGGCTGTCAGGAAGAGTCATCCTCAGTGATTGAGGGTTTGCTTTTAGAAGCTGTTCTAGAAACTAGCCTGTACCAGGAAACTCTCCAGCAGTGGGCCTGGAGGGATTTTGCTTATGAGGTCATCAGCAACACTGATGGTCCCATAGCCAAACCAGGTGGTCAGTCTGTCCCTGAGTCTCATCTCATCTGCTCATGAAGTGCCCACTCCTCAAAGACTACGGGAAACCACCAGAGACTCAGACACTCAAACTGCAAAACGCAAGGTTTATTCAGAATAAGCCTAGGCTCGGGCCTCGTCCCATATACTCTGACACAGCAGAGGGAGGGAGGAGACCCCAAGCGACATTCCAGCAGGGTTTATAAAGGCAAAAATCACAAGGTGACATAAAGATACATTATCCAGGTGTTCAAACAGAATTACATGTGAATACAAATCTGATTGGCCCGGGGCTAAGGGTCTCAATCCAGGGCGATTAGCATCAGCAGTGGGTTACAGAACCCGATGGGTCATCTGAGTGGGGAGGTAGTTAAGGCATTATGGTTTCAGTATAGTCAACCTCTTTCCGTAATCTGCGCAGGTTTTGGTCAATTTCAACATAATAATACCTCTCAATACAATTGCACTTTTCAGAAACATCTTGGTCAGCAGGGCTTAGAACAAAGGCATAAAGTTAATCATGAAATATCACCTGAGCAAGATAGAGTTACTCTTGTTCTCTCATTCCCCCCTCTGTTTTGATCATATTCTCAATCTTGGGAATATCATACTCCTGAGTCAGAAACATGCACGGAAGAGTATTCGTAAGTACTCTGTACCATGAGTATGGCCCCCAATCTAGTTTTTATTAAGCAAACAAGGCCCACAGGTACTACCTGCATTGATAACACACTCAGGTTATTACCATACCAGAGCCAAACTAGGCTGTGACTATAGAGTGGATTTCTAGTCACTATGCACTGAAGTGCCTAAGGGGAGCAAGCCAGTGATATTCTTGTCCCCAGTACCCATTGTGGGAAGAGAGGGTTTCTGGATATCACCCAAAAGAATGTCCCACAAGATCTTAGCTTTAGCAGCTTTCAACTGGGAAGCAGTCTTAGGTGATGGAATGGGGCAGGAGTTCAGTCTACTTTTACCACGGTGGAGGTGGTCTGTATGATGATGTAGATTTCCTCCAGGTGACTGTCAGGCTGCCATTGAACTTTCTCAGTGGCCCCAAGGAACTGTCACACCTCGTGCTGGGCTGCAAATTTCTACACAGACTGGTTAAGGCTTGGCAGGCTGTGGCCCCATGGATTTTTAAGACTGTTTAGACAATAGCCCTGGACAATTTACCCAAATAACAACTTTCTCTCTATCCAGATATTTTTGTAAATAAACACAGAAGGCTTAGTCTTGTAACCATCTCTGACAGATGCAGTCTCCACACTTGCACACCTGTTAACACTATTAATTATTTTTATCTATTTTGCCTTGTTTTTCCAAAGCTGACTCTGGACTCTTGATCTTAAAGGGGGTTGATGGGTGAAGGTCCATCTTCTGTAATTTCTTCAAGCTGCCTTCAGGGGCATTGATCCTACCTAGCCAGGAACTTATAACATTAGCCTGTTTTACAAAGGAGTTATCAGGGCTAGATGTCATTAAGAACAATATTTTAACTTTTTACAACTGCACAGAACTTTTCTCTGGCTACAGCAGTGTAGCTTGTTTAGCACTCTGGTTTGTAAAAGCATCTTTCTGGATGACTTAGGAATGCATTCTCTAGTGACCCTAACAATGCCTAAGTTACCTTTGCAGCCCTTCAGGCAGATATCAATAGAAACACACACTCAGGTTTACAAACTTTTTTTCCTGAGCAGATGAATTTCATGTAGCTCAAAAGTTTCAGTCAGCTCAAAAGTTACCGCCAATTAGAGCTTTTGGCACATAAAGGGGTTGAGATTTAAACTATCCCCCACATTTTATAACATTAGCTTTTTACTACTGTCACAGAGGACTGGAAAGTTCCTGTCCCTTACAAGGTAGATAGTCATGGACATTAGGCATGCTTACAAACTTCCCATGGCCTCCTGGCTCTGACCGATTTTTGAAGGGCCACAAAATGACTCTAGGGTCTGACATTTCTGCCATCCAAGCAGTGGCTTACTGCCTCTGGATGCTCCTCCACTGCTCTTGTCCCAGGAGTGTCTTCTCTACACTGTGATAAATGCCTCATTGGCATTTCCCTTAGCTGGTTGCTGGACTTGAACTCGGGGCCTGAGTGCTGTCCCTCAGCTCTACAGCTCAAGGCTAGCACTCTGCCACTCTGAGTCCCAAAGCAACTCTGCTTGCTCTTTCAGCACTCTGCTGGCTGAGTAGAGGCGACAGTCTCACAGGGACCTTTTTCTGCCTGGGCTGGCTTCGAACCAGTTTCAGATCAATGAGTCTTATAAAAGGCCACTTTACTCCAATTAAAAGCAACAAGGTGGTCAACATAGAAGTAGCTTTTAAGCATGCTCTTACCTGAAACTTATTAAGAGTCAAAGTTACATCTGACAAACTTGTAAGAATATTCTGTGCTTTGCTCTGGGCTTTGCTGGAAACTCTTAAAGAACTATAAGAGCAAGCTAGAATAACAATTATTTTGGTAATCCTAATTTTTCCTTTGTGCACTTTGAGGTCAATGTTAAGAACAATTTTAAACTTTATATTGAAAAATCCATTCCTAATTTTAAGCTTCTTGTTAATCCCCTTTAATATTTCATACTTTAATTTTTAGTTGCATTTTTAAAAAATCCCTTAAAATCTTGAGGCCAAGTGTCACTCATTGCCTCTTGGCTGCTTGTTTAAAACAGATACACATTAAAATTTTAAACTCAAATGACAATTTTTCCTTAATGCAATAATTACAATCATCATAACTACCAAGATGCTAGACTTAATACCTTTATAACTTTTAACAACATCCTAATTGTAAAACATCATTAAAAGCAAGTCACATTATATGAATAAACTTTTTAACCCTCTTTTTAAGGCCTTCTTAATTTTGATGTTAACACATCCAAGGGGAAGTTTTAGCAATACTAATCAGATCATCACATCACTCATTTTAACCATCATGTTTCCAGTGTCTATCTGCAGGGAAAAGAGACAAAACAAAAATGGGCCACTTGGCCCCTCCTATGGAATGGGCACGCACCCAATCCGATTCTTTAGGGTTAGATGAACTGCATTTGTGCCAGCTTGCCCTCTTTCACCATGCATGGACTCCTCCCAGGGCCTGTCCCACCATGCATGACCAGCTGAACTGCACTTCTGCCTGTTCACCCCGACCCCTAAAGATAGGCCTTCTGTTGGCTTCTAAGTTTTTCCCTTTTCTTTTCTCTTGGTTCTTGAATGAAATACACAATTTTAAACAAACAAAACAGGTACGGTCTTTGACAGTGTTAAACTAACCTTTACATTTAAATTTCTAATATTTATCCCCAAATTTTAACCAATGGAACTAAATCCCAAACAGCCAATGCATTTTATAATATTAGATTTTAAAATACCAGATTTTCTAATTTTCAAATTAAACAATCCTTAAAAAGCCATTTAAAACAATGTGAAAGTTCTTTAAAATTTTTGGTAATGTGCAAACCTCATAACCTTTTATATTTTAAATTTAAACTCACTCAATTGGTACAGCATACTTACAATCCTTATCTTGAACATGTTCACAAACACATACAAACCACTCATACAGATCTTAAAGTGCACACGAATCAAAATCAGTTGTATGCACATTTTCTAAAGTTTTAAACAAAAATTTAAGACAGTATTTCTTTTAAACTAAATACCTTTTTTAAGCTTCATTTTCCCCAGAGCTTGCTTTTTTAGCAAGGCAACTCACCAATGGGTCTTTGAATCCCTTCTGTTGGAGGAGGGCTAGGGGAGGGGGTCACCTGAAACTAAAATGGCCTGATTTTTTTATCCAATTTTAGACAACAGCACTTTACAAATTGTTACATTGTCAGGACTAGCTGAAAAGTCCAAACCAAGCACACAACCTCCTACACCCTCCCCGCCGGCAGCCTCCACAAGGAGAAAATACAGCCTGAGGCTTGAAGGGAACCAAACTAGTCCAGCAACCTTCCATGCCTCAAAGGGAGGAGCGTATAGCAGGTCTGTGGCTGAACCCAGCTGGAGGCTGGAACTTTTATTCCCCCAGAGATGTTCAAATACATAACAAAATACAAATAACACAAAACCAAGGATCCACACTTAAAACTGGGACCAATTCTAAAACAAAACTAGACAACAACCAAAGGCTCAGTTGGGGACTAATGGACCCCCAGTTCATCCCTACCAGAACTCTGCACCGTTCTCACTCAGCAAGCTGAATCCAGAGTCTGCTGAGTGAGCCTGCCACAGTCAAACAGAACTTTCCCATCTCAGAAAACATACCAAAGTAAACAAGATAGACAAGTGGCCACAAAGACAAAATCAGTGAATGGGGCGACATCTCAAATCCACTTACTGGGGGACTCAAACCCCCTGTACACATTCCAGAGAATTTTTCTTTTAGATTCCTGCAAACGTTGACCCAGGGGCCTTCCAAAGTGGAGGAGAACTCCCAGTCATCTTGGGGCAAGAGAAAGAAGTCCCTCGTGGCCTTCCCCTCAGACTGACAGGTTCTCCCCCATGCTTAGACCCCCTGAGCCAAAGCCTGAGGCTAAGATCTTGTTGGTGCCACTTGCAGGTAGTCAGTGGCAGTTTCATTAAACGAAGAAAGAAACATAATTAAGACAGACACAAACGGCACAAAACGAACAGTGCTGCATGGTTTGGAAAGTCAGGCAAATGCCAGAGAAAATTCCCAACAGACAACAATCCACTTTCCTTCTTAATAGCCAGACTCTGATTTTGAGCAATCTCCTTAACTTCTTTCCAGTGGGCAACAGCCAGGTCTAGAGGGCAGGAGGGAACATTTCATCCCATTTTGAAAGCTTCAATAATTAAAACACAACAGTAAAAGACACACAAAGCACACAAATGACACCTTTTGGGAGTGAGACAAAATATCTGCTCTGACCTCTGGGCCCTATTGGCCTCTCTGCCTATCTCCACTCTCCCCAAAATAGTAAACACTTGTCATGACAAAAACAATTCTTCCTGGCTTCCTTCTCTATCTCTGATAGTGGGGTATCAAAACACCTCTTTCCTTCAGGGGATGGAGCGTCCTTCTTGTCCCTCGGGACTGTAGCATGGATACTCTGATCCAATGCCTCACAGTCCAGGACTGTGGCATGGACACATCTGTCCAATGCCTTACAGTCCTCCCCACTGTGGATACTCTGATCCAATGCCTCACAGTCCAGGACTGTGGCGTGGACACATCTGTCCAATGCCTTACAGTCCTCCCCACTGTGGATACTCTGATCCAATGCCTCACGGTCCAGGACTGTGGCGTTGCAGTTTTTTACGTAGTCTGCTTCTATGGCCCAAAATGAAAGTGACATAAGACAGGACACACACTGAACAAAGACACTAAGGTATGGGGTCTTGGGGGTCTCTTGGCCCATCTCGGATGAGCCCCCAATTGAAGTGCCCGCTCCTCAAAGACCACGGGAGACCACCAGAGACTCAGACACTCAAACTGCAAAACTCAAGGTTTATTCAGAACAAGCCTAGGCTCGGGCCTCATCCCATACACTCTGACACAGCAGAGGGAGGGAGGAGAACTCGAGCGACATTCCAGCGGGTTTATAAAGGCAAAAATCACAAGGTGACAAAAAGATACATTATCCAGGTGTTCAAACAGAATTACATGTGAATACAAATCTGATTGGCTTGGGGCTAAGGGTAACAATCCGGGACGATTAGCATCAGCAGTGGGTTACAGAACCGGATGGGTCATCTGAGTGGAGAGGTAGTTAGGGCCTGATGGTTTCAGTATAGTCAACCTCTTTCCGTAATCTGTGCAGGTTTTGGTCAATTTCAATATAATAATACCTCTCAATACAATTGCACTTTTCAGAAACATCTTGGCCACCAGGGCTTAGAACAAAGGCATAAAGTTAATCATGAAATATCACCTGAGCAAGATAGAGTTACTCTTGTTCTCTCAATTTTAGGCATTGGTTTTATGTCACTGTGTGTTCGCCCTGGTACCCAGGGAAAGGAGGATTGTTTCTGGAATGGGTCTTTTTTTGTTGGTAGTGGAGCTTGAACTCTGGGCATGGGCGCTGTCCCTCAGCTCTTCAGCTTAAGGCAAGCGCTCTACCACTTGAGCCACAGTGCCACTTCCAGTTTTCTGGTGGTTCTTTGAAGATAAGAGTTTCACAGACTTTCCTGCCCAGGCTGGTTTTGAACCACGAACCTCAGATCTCATCCTCCTGAGTAGCTAGGATTATGGCGTGAGCCACCTGCACCCAGCCCTTTTTTTTCTTCTATTTTTTTTGGGGGGGGTCTGGTCATGGGGTCTGAACTCTGGGCCTGGGCGCTGCCCCTCAGCTCTTCAGCTCAAGGCTAGCGCTCTACCCCTTGAGCCACAGCGCCACTTCCGGCTTTTTTCTTTTTGCTTATGTGGTGCTGAGGAATCGAAGCCAGGGCCTCAGACATGCAAGGCAAGTGCTCTACCACTGAGCCACCTTCCCAGCCCCTCTTCTTCTATTTTTTTAAATGAAGGAGGTAAGGGGGAATGGGAGAAGTTTTGTCAGTCAGTTTTCTCTAGCTAGATGGAGCTGTGTGTCCTTAAAAAGTTTCTCAGGCCAGGCATTGCTGGCTCTTGCCTGTAATCCTAGATACTCAGGAGGCTGAGATGTGAGGATCATAGTTCAAAGCCAGCCTGGGCAGGAAAGTCCATAAGACTTTTATCTCTAATGAACTACTAGAAGTGCTTCAGTGGTAGAGTAGCAGCCTGGAGCACAAAAGCACAGGGACAGTGCCTAGGCCCTGAGTTAAGCCTCAGGACCAGCATCAAAAGGAAAAAAGCTTCTTGGGCCATTGGGCCATCCTAACATCTCAGGTTCATGACCAGGAAAAGGGGTCGTTGAGGCTGGCCAAGGAAGACCAGTATGTGTGAGTACAAATGTGTGTTTTGAGTGAGTGTGTATGTGTGTGAGTATGTGTTGTGTGTATGTATGTGTGTGAGTAGGTGCTGTTAGTGTGTGTCGTGTGTGCATGTGTTGTGTGTATATGTTGTGACTGTGTATGTATGTATACGTGAGTGTGAGTAGATGCTGTGTGTTAGTGTGTGTTGTATGTGCATGTGCAGTGTATGTTTGAGTGTGAGTATATATATGTTGTGAGTGTGACCATGTGTGTAAGTGTGTGTGTAGGTATAGCTCTGTGAGCAGGATTCCAAGGCTTATGACTGACCTTTATGGAAGCTTCTCTCCAAGGCCTGCTTACAGGCCTGGTCAGCCCTCGCTGCTCATCCTGAGGGAATCCTCTGGGAGGCTCAGCCCATGCTGAGCTCTTTGGAAGTTCTGGAAGCTCTGGTGGTGGAGGTAGGACCTGGGGGACTCTCCTCAGGTGTGAGCATGCAGAGGCAAGTGGGGGCAGGACATCCTCGGGGGACCACATCCATTGCTCAAGGTAGGCTTGTGAGGGTACTCACTCCAAGTGTCTGAAGTCAAGCGTGTAACACTTCTGTGTGAGGCAGCAGGTGTGGTGGTGTGTGCCTGTAATCCCAGCCGCTTGGGAGACTCTCAACCATGGGCCAGTCTAACCAAGTTAGCTCCAGACCTGATCTGAAAAACAAGCTGAAAACTGGAGGATGGGGGTCATGGCTCAAGTGGAAGGACACTTGCCCAGCAAGTGTGAGGCCGGGAGTTCAACTCCCAAAGTGGGGGTGGGGGAAATAGAAGCAGAAAGGTAGTTGGTTTGGGGCCCGGGGGTGGGGGAAGGTTAAGAGCAGGAAATCAGAGTCCAGTGAGTCCCTTGTCACAGGGTGGAAAGTTCTGGAACTTGACACTATGGGTGGACTGAACTCTAGTGTACCCAACATCTAGAAAGGATGAGGACGGCAGCTTCCATTTTGTGGGTGCTCTGCTTGGCGCTCTGCTTAGCCCTCTGCTCACGTTCCGCTTCCTCGGGAAGTGCAAGGCCCTGGCTCTGCTCTAGGACTTCAGCCTCCTTCGCTGGGCTGTGCTGGGCTGTGCTGGGCTGCGCTGTCCTGTCCTGTGCCGGCCTGTGGAAAAGGCCGTCCTCCAGAGGGGCAGCTCCGTGGGGGAGGGGGCTGGGTAAAAGAAGCTGCTTTTTGTTTTTCGTTGGTTTTTACAATTATGATTTAATTCTCAAAATTTCCCATCACTTTAATGACAACATAATAAAAATAACATTTTTACTTTTGTAAAAAATGGTGGTATCATTTTGACACATCCCCAATAAAACAATATAACTTGATCATCTCACCCTCTGTCATGGTCCCTCAGTCCTGCATCAAGCTCAACAAGACCGATCTCCCTCCCTCCCTCCCTCCCTCCCTCCCTCCCTCC
>NW_012267594.1:33610-39789 GCF_000151885.1 Dipodomys ordii | reverse complement strand
AACAACAAATATAGGATGCTTTTTAAAAAATCTAAAAAAAGCAAGAAAATAATGATCACGGCTGGTTGTGGTGGATGGTTTGACGTTTGAGGCCAGTCAGCAAAAAATGAGTCTCATCTCAACATACAGGCTGGTGTGCCTGTCATCCAACTACACTAGAGACATAGAAGAATCACAGCCCAGTGCTGACGCAGGAGAAAAGACAAGACTCTAACTGGAAAAGTACCTACTGCCCCAGTACTGGGGTTGGATGTGAGGCCAGCTTGCGCTACACGTCAAGAGCAAACAACAACCCCTGCAGGAGGATTAAACTCACAGCTATAAAAGCCAGGCAACAAACCAACCAACCAACCCAAAACACTTAAAATAGATAAAAAATAGACAGGCACCAATAGCTCATGCCTGTAATTCTAGCTCCTCAGAAAGCTGAGATGTGGAGAATAAAAGAAGCCGGCTCTGATAGAAAAGTCTACCAAGGCTTGATCTCCAAAACCAGCAAAAATCTAGGCTGTAAGTATGGTGCAAATGGTACAGTGCCAGCCAAGCAAGCTGAGTTGAATGCAAGGTCCTGAGTTCAAATCCTAGTACACAAAAAAGTTGAAACATTTTAAATCTATGTTCTACAAAGAGTTGACAAAGATGAAGAATGCAGACGCATTGTCCATGGCTTCTTGGCCCTCACATCTATGAAAGGGTCTTAGCATCCTTGACAAAGAAATGATTGTTAAAATTGTGACTTGCCATACTTTTTTAAAGACCTAAGTCCTAGTAGGGGCAAAAATAGAATTGAGTTGGAGAAAGGAAAGTGGATCCTCTAATGCACTCAGCAGCTACAGCAAGAATCCTCACTACCTTTTGGAAAGCTCTTTGATACAATTTATCTCATGCTTAAATATTTATATCCTTTAGTGCAGCACAATCTTATTCCAAGTTGGCATCTCCTACCTCCGGCTAGCACAGTCAGTCCTGCAGCATGGTTTCTAGAAACAAAAATACAGGAAGGGAGGTAAAAGTTTATCAGCAGAAATGTCACTGAATAAATTCTGATGCAAATATTACGCAGCTATTTATCAAGGGCTGGGCAAAGTAGTGCATGCATGTAATCGCAGCTTCTCTGGAAGCAGAGATCAGGAGGATAGCAGTTTGCAGCCAAAAATTAGGCCAAAAATTAGGGAAGCCCCGGTTCATCAAGTAAGTCCAGTATAGTGGTTCACATCTGTAATCCCAGCAAAAATGCTTGAGGCCCTCTCTGACAAACAGCTAAAGCAAAAAGGCCTGGGAGTATGGATCAAGTTGTAGAGCACTTACCCAACAAGCTCAAGGCCTTGTGGTCATTGCTAAATAAATAAATGCTACGAGACTGACTAACATTTAGTCGAACTGACAGACCAAGTATGGGGATACATATGGACGGCTGAGTTGGGATCTGAAATGATGCAGTCCCCTTGTTCATTGTCAGTCCTGGGGCTTGAACTTCGGGTGCTGTTCCTGAGCCTCTTTATGATCAAGGCTATCTCTCCTCCACTTGAGCCACAGCACCACTTCTGGCTTTTTCTAAATGATTTATTGGAGATAAGAGTCCCATTAACTTTTCTGCCGGAGCTGTCTTATGAACTGTGAACCTCAGATCTCAGCCTCCAGAGTAGCTAGGATTACAGACGTGAGCTACCAGCACCCGGCTGATGCCTTTGAAAAGTCAGTCTCTTAAAACAGCAAATTTTCTGTTAGGCCATTTTTAGACAAATTCCCAGTGGAGAATAAAGCATCAAGAAACTACACACCGGAAGTGCAGTGCTCAGTGGTGACCAGCAGGTGGCGAGCGCAGCACAGCGTCATGCCCACCCGGACTCCAGTTCTCTGCCTGGGATGGACAGCCTTCGTCTCTGCCTCCTTGTGGTTGTGCATTTGGTACTGAGCGACTTCACTCGGCAGATTCTGCTCTTCCTTATGGCATTTTCCATCAAGCCAGCTTCAATTTCTCAGTTTAAAGAAAAATAAAGGGAGGGTTTTCATTTTTTGTTGTTTTTCAATGCTGATGAGGAATATTTTTTAATTAAGATTTTTTTTTCTCCTTTGGTCTGAGCTCTTTGCTAAGTGTCCCAGCTTTTCAACAATGGGCTCTCCCTTTGACCTGCCCGTAACTGTTATTCTGAATGTGAAACTTTGAGGCCTGCAAGAGTTATCAGCAAGGCATGTTTATATCAGGAAGTTCTTCCTCTTCCTCCCCCTCCCTAGCTCCCCCCTTGCTGTCCCAGGCTATACTTTTGTTTTTGAACAACAAAAGAAATAGAGACACCTCTGCATTGTTTTTTCTTAACAGCTTGGGAGTACAGGTAGAGAGATGTGCACAGGATTTAGATTTCCGGTTGGACTGTGGTTTTCTGGTATTGACATTGAGGGAGACTCCACAGAACCATTCTGTAGAACATACACCACACATGCTTGCTAGAATTCCCGAGTGACTCCATCAAAGCACATCCTGTGCCTGTATGGAAATGCCACAATGAAACCCTTTGTAGAATTAATAAGTGCTGATGAAAAAGAGAGTCCATTTTCAAAATCTCTTTAGGCTGGTGAAGACGGACCATTACAGGTGGCTCACACCTGTAATCCTGGCTACTCAGGGAGCTGAGACTGGGAGAGAGGTGGTTCCAAAGCATCCCAGGAGGAAGAAAGTTCACAAGACCCTATTTCAACATATAAATCTGGGTGTGGTGACACAACCCAACCACAGAGGAAAGCAGGAATAGAAGGATCAAAGTCCAGTCTAGCTCCTGCAAAAAGGGACACCCTATCTCAAAACTAATTATAAGCTAACAGAGCTGGAGGTGTGGTTCTAGCAATATGCCCAGTAAGCGTAAGACCCTGAATTCAACCCCCAGAAATTGAAATAAAAATAAATAATAAAAAATAAATAAAAATGCACAGTCCTTTGTAAAGATAAGAGGTTTGTTTAGCTCACATTTCTAGAGACTCCAGAGCACGGTGCTGGCACCTGTTCAGCTCTGGTGAGGACTTCACGGCAGTCCGCATCGCGGAGACAGGACTTGGACAGCAGGGCTCAACGCCAGGCAGAAAACAAGCCAGCACAAAGAGCAGGTGAGGGAGGCGCCAGAATCCAAAGAACCCGCGGCAGGCCTGCGCTCTGCAGGAGAGCACTGCCCCCTAGAGGAAGGCGTGTGCCCCGTCACAGTAAATTGGACTTTGCTGGAGAACCTCTCAGACATCCAGGTACAGAAACCTAGAAAGGTTGATTGCTGGAAAGGGGTTGTCAAGACCCCTTCTCACAAGGGAGAAGAGAAAAGAAGCACCGGCTACTGTCTGAGGTCACTCATGTAAACTAGGAGGTCTAGGAGGGGCTAGAAGGGCTTGGAGGTGGAGACCCCAGTGTGGACGTGAGGGTCAGGGGCTTCATCATGGCAGACTAGGGTTTATGGCTGCTGCCTAAGTAGCTGCCCAGAGCTGAAGGTCACTCTAAGGGGCTCTTGCTGCCTTCTATGTGGTGGCTGCCCCAGAGGAGTGTCACCCCAAGGTAAAGGGGTGGGAGGCTGATCCTTTACTACGTGGGCCAGTGTTGTCTAGGAAGGGAACGTGCTGAGCAGTGGAGAGGGGATGGAGCGTGCTAAGCCATGGGAAGGGAGCTCATTGGACCGACACCCCCACCCCGTGGTCTAGTTACCTTCACCAGGTCCCACGACAAAAACGCTTCACCTCCCCTCAACATCTCCACAGTGCACGCCAGCAACCAGAAACAGGGAACTTTGGGGAACATACATCACCTCCAAACCATAATCCTTCCACCCAGAGCCCCAAATTCATGTCCTTCTCACAATGCAATCATTCCATCCCTAATAACTACTAAGGCTAAACTCATTCCAGCCCCCTGAGAATCCCACGTCAGAAGACTCATTGGAGACTCGGAAAACCCTTTCCCCGTTCTGTGAAATAAACAAAAAGCAGCTACATGCTTTCCAGAGACACGGTGGTAGAGCAGGCACAGAATAAACCAACCTAACCCTATGTCATCAAAACAAAACACAGGGCCCCAGGCTCTCTGAAAGACCCAAACTCAGCAGAGCAGATATTAAGTCTTAAGATTGTAAGTCTAGTATTCCTGTGTGCATGGAGGGGGTGGGAGGGGGGTGCTTAAGACCTTATTGTACTTTTCATTTCCAGAAGTTGACTTTTTTTCTTTTTTTGGGGGGGGAGGGGCGGGGTTTGAACTTGGGGCCTGGGCACTGGCCCTGAGTTTTCATTTAAGCAAACACTCTACCACTTGGAACCACAGCACCACTTCCAGTTTTCTGGTGGTTCATTGGAGATAAGAGTGTCCATGTCCTTTCCTGCCTGGTCTGGCTTTGAACCATGATCTTCAGATCTCAGCTATCTGAGTAGCTAGGATGACAGGCATGAGCCACCAGTTCCCAGTGATTGATTTGTTTTTTACGATTTCTATGTCATTATTGGATTCTTCTTTCGCATCCTGTGTTGTCTTTCTTTCTTTGTGTTTACTTTGAATCCGGTTAGGTGTTTGCTGTCCTTGTCACTTTTGTTCGTTTGAATCACTCTTTTGAACTGAACTTCATCTAGGATATCTTCATCCGGGACATCCTCCCCATCCTTAGGATTTATTACTGTGGGATTACTGATTTGGGAGGGGTTATGTTGTCTGTTTCTTCCTATTTCTTTGTGCTTCTGCATGGAGACACGGGTGATGGAAAACGATCTCCAAGCAGTGGCGGTATGCTCAATGTTCAAGTAGAACTAGGTAGGGAAGAGTTGAGGTGCAGTTTCTCCCCCCAGTAGATTATGGGTACAGCGAGTAGCCGACCTCATAGAGGAGAAAAGCGGCTGCGGTGTGTTGTAGCTCCTGGGGCCAGGGCGGCTCTGTCTCTGGTGAAGGCCGAGCTGCTGGGTCAGGCATGGGCTTCAGGCCTGCTCTCACTTCACAGCTTCACTTCTGTGTGGACCAGGAGCCACTGTTGGTTACAAGCAGCTGGGCAGCCTGTGGACCAGGCCAATCCCCATGCCCCCCATGGGTTCCCAGCACGGTCCCCAGCGTGGGGACACCAAGCCAAGGGGGTCCCTGAATCAGTGTCAGAGAATGGGGTCCACAAACCTCACATTGAGTTGTGCGCTCGCGTGGGAATGCTGAGAGAATCGGGCATCCTGCCTGGTGTCTCGCCTCTCAGACCCTTCTCAGCACTGAGCTGTGCGTGGAAGGAAGAGAGAGGGAGGAATCCTCGAGACCCAGACTCAGCTACCGCAGTGTGGCTGGGCAGCAGGCACCGCGCCACCCCCTGGACAGCTCCCCCAAGCCAGGAAATAGAGATGGGAGAGGGTTCATTACTTGTAACAAGGAAGGCGGACGCTGAGGATCAATTCCAAAGCAGTGTTTGCCTGAGTCAAAGGCAGCGGAGACCTTCTTACTGGGGAGAGTCAAACGTATTCCTATGAACGCACGCGTGTCCGGATGGGGAAGATTTGTCAGCTCTCACAGACCTGGGAACATCCTGTGCTCTGTGCAAGGTCAAATATCACAGAAAAACAACCAAAGACAGAGGAAGAGGCCTGAGGACGGAGAATTTAGTACTAAACGAGCAGCTTACTCAATGCCAACTAAAAAGAATGAGTTGAGATTTGGGCCTGGTTTTTGTAAGTTTCTCTGAAAGGCTTTACTTTACTTTACAACAACAAAAAACCCTCCAAAGGTATGTATTAAGAGATATTTAAAGGAGCAGCAGATTATTCTATACACAGCTTGCTCCCTAAAAACAACGCCTGGCAAAGGATCCTACTTCAGAAAGGAAATGTTTTTGCAAAGCTGACAGTTTCCTCTAAACTTAGTTCTTCTTCACCTTCACCACCTTCTCCTCCCCTCCTCCTCCTCCTCCTCTTCCTCCTCCAGGTCATCCTCCTCCTCCTCCTCCTCCTTCTCCTTCTCCTCCTCCTGCTCCCCCACTTCTTCCTCCTCTTCCTCCTCCTCTTGCGCCTCTTCCTTTCTCTTTCCCCTTCCCCTAACCCTTCCCCCTCCTCCCCTCCCCTCCTCCTGCTCCCCCACTTCTTCCTCCTCTTCCTCCTCCCCCCCTCCTTCTTCCTTTGCAAGCCATTCTTTTTGGATGAAGTTCCCATACCTCCTCCAGTAGCTGGAAGCAATGGAGCCTTGTCCCATCATCCCA
>NW_012267594.1:24963-31367 GCF_000151885.1 Dipodomys ordii | reverse complement strand
CTGGTGCTCTACTACTTGAGCTATGCCTCCACTCCTGGCTTTTTGCTGGTTTATTGGAGAGAAGAGTTTCTTGATCTGTTTGCCTGGGCTGACTTTGAACCGAGACCCTCAGATCTCCTGAATAGCATAGTACTATTTTCACGCATGCACATGAAGTATTTTGATCATATTCTCTCTCCTTCACCCTCTCCCTTTGTCCTCCCTCCTCCCATTCATACCCACACCCTAGACAGGACCTGCTTCACCTTCTTAAAAGCTGAGGCATGAACTTTACCCAAGGAAGTTTTAAAGGCAACGTCCAGGTCAATCAAAGCTAGGGAGTTAGTGGGAAAAACACAATGCCTTCTTATTTTTACCCAAATCTTGGGGGGTCCAGGTGAGTGAGGTGGTGGTAGGGACGAGGTGGGCAGAGGAAGAGCCTGCTCTGAGACACTCCTCCACGGCCTGGCTCCAGCCCTCGGGCCTCTGTGCGCTCAGAAACAGAACTGACCTGTGTGTCCTCCATGCTAGCAGCAGGCCCCTGTCAGGTAACCCTGTCTGAACCTGGCTCCAGCAGGGCCTGCTCAGGCATGTCCCTGCCCCCTGAAGTCTGCCAGTGTTGCCACAGCGCTCTGCTGGGTGGTGCCCTGCAGGGGGCAGCCGGGAGCAGCTGAGGAGAGGTCTGGTGTCCAGCGCTGGCCCCTCCCTGGGCCCCTGCGGCTGCTGCCGCTGCTGCTGCGTGCTCACGCTAGGACCTGGCCTCCTCAACTTCCTTTCTATTTCTAGAAACCTCTTCCTCCCTTGGAAATAACTCAGAAGCCCTCCTGCCAGGGGGACTCGGGCCTTGGAAGGCTGGTGGCTCTCGCCTTGCAGCTCCTGGTTATCCTTCCTGCTGGCCGGAGGGCGGCGAGCAGCTGCTGTCCAGAGCCTCGGCATGGACGGATGGAGCCAGGTGGAGGATGGAGGTCCTGAGGCTACAAGTCAGAGGCTGGGACAGAGGTAGGTTGGTGTGTGTGTGTGTGTGTATGTATGTATGTGTGTGTATGTGTTCTGCATGTTCACTAGACACACAGTGATGTGACCCTGGCAGACAGCCCCACCCTGTGCTAGGTTTGATGGCGGAGGCTCCAGCTCTGGGGAAGTTTCTTCATGGTGGTAATCGTGCTGTCCCAAGATTCACAGGAGGGGCTGGGGGGGCACTTCTGGGAGGGGCTGGGGGCTGCCCTCCTCCTGGGGGTGAGACAGATGGAGGGCTCAGCCCCGCTGAGGTGGGAGACGCAGGCATGGTGGAGGAAGGAGCAGGCAGGAAGTTTTCCATCGCTGGGGCAGTGGCGCAGCACAGCTCGGGGCAGTGTGGGGAGCGTGGGCCAGCGCCAGCCCTGCGATTCTGCTTTAGTAACACAAATGCCCTGCGCGGGTCAGGTTTTGTCTTTTTCTTTTTTGTGGGTCCTGGGACCTGAACTCTGGGCCTGGGCGTTGTCCCTCAGCTCTTCAGCTCAAGGCTAGTACTCTACCACTTGAGCCACAGAGCTACTTCCGGCTTTTTCTGCTTATATGTTACTGAGGGATGGAACCCAGGGCCTCATGCATGTGAGGCAAGTGCTCTACCACTGAGCCACCTTCCCAGCCCCTGTGTCAGGTTTTTGCCAAGTGGCGCGTGGAGATGGATGTGGAAGGTGACACCCAGGTTCTTTTTTTTTTTTTGGGTCCGGTCGTGGGGCCTAAACTCTGTGCCTGGGCGCTGCCCCTCAGCTCTTCAGCTCAAGGCTAGAGCTCTACCACTTGAGCAACAGCACCACTTCCAGCTGTTTTCATTTTGCTTTATGTGGCGCTGAGGAATCAAACCCAGGGCCTCAGGCATGCAAGGCAAGTGCTCTACCACTGAGCCATCTTCCCAGCCCCCACCCAGGTTCTTTTCAACCATTTTATTTCATGTTCTACATTTGTTGTGCTTTGTGTTGGTCTCCATTTTTTACTGGACTGGAAACCCAACGTGGCGCTTCCCCCGGTCACCTAGCTATTCAGGATGTCGAGATGGAAACAATCTGGAGTTAGAAACCAGACAGGACCAAAAATTGACAAGACCCCTGGTCAAAGAATAGCTGGGGGATGTGTGTGTGTGTGTGTGTATGTGTGTGTGTATGTGTGTATGTGTTTGTGTGTATGTGTGTGTGTATGTGTATGTGTGTATGTGTTTGTGTGTATGTGTGTGTATGTGTTTGTGTGTATGTGTGTGTATGTGTATGTATGTGTGTATGTGTGTATATATATGTGTATGTATGTGTATGTGTGTGTATGCGTGTGTATGTGTATGTATGTGTGTATGTGTATGTGTATGTATGTGTATGTGTGTGTATGTGTGTGTATGTATGTGTATGTATGTGTGTATGTATGTGTGTGTGTGTGTGTGTGTGTATGCGTGTGAGGGGGGGCAGCTCACACCTGCCACCCCAGCTTCACAAGAGGCTAAGGACATGACAGCCGTCACCTGACACACACGAGGGTTGTGGCATTCCATCTCAGCAGGCGTCGGGAATGGGGGGCATCTGCGACAGCTGTCCCATCAACTACGGCAGGAAGCACAAAATAGGAGGATTATGGTCTAGGCACAGATGCAGATGAAAACCAAAACCATGTCTCAAAATAACCACCACCAGCAGCGCTGGAGGTGTGCAGTGAGTCTCACGTGTTGTGATGGCAAAAACGGTTGAAAGACTGTAAGGATTTGGGGGAGCACAGAAAGTCACATGGAACAATCTAGTCTGACCCTGGGATCCCAGCAGTTCGGATTCTTTGGGGGTCTGGAGGGAAGAGGAGAATGTGTTCCCACTTGACATCGTGGGACCTGATGGGTTCCCTTTGTCCCAACAGCCCAGCAGAGCAGAACGCCGGCGGCTCCCAGCTGCGGCTCCTCCTGCTGGGGAAACAGGGAGCGGGAAAGAGTGCCACTGGGAACACGATTCTGGGCAGAGCTGTGTTCGAGTCCAGGTTCAGCAATCAGATGGTGACGAAGGTGTGTCGGGGAGAGAGTGGAATGGCGGCGGGCAAGGGGGTGGTGGTCATCGACACCCCTGCCCTCTTCTCTCCACTGGCCAGTGCTCCCGACCGGCAGCAGACGGTTCGACAGTGCCTGGAGCTCGCTGCCCCCTGCGTCCACGCGCTGCTGCTGGTCATCACCCTTGGCTACTACACGGCGGAGGATGAGGGCACCTTTAAGGGCATCCGGGACGTGTTTGGAGCGGACGCCTTCAGGAACGTCATTGTTGTCTTCACGCGGAAGGATGACCTGGGGGATGAGCTCCTGCAGGATTACATCGACAGCAAGCAGTGCCTCAGGGAGCTGGTCCGACAGGTCAGCGGTCGGGTCTGTGCTTTCAACAACAAGGCGCAGGGCGCTGAGCGCCATGCCCAGGTGTCGGAGCTCTTCTGCAAGATAGAGGATCTGCTGCTGAAGACCGGCGGGCTGAGCTGCGAGAACTTCAAGATGGCAGGCAGTGAATTCCAGGTGAGAGCTGGTGAGGGGGTGGGAGGTGGGGCAAATGAATGGAAGACTGCTTTGTGTGAAAGACCAGAGGTTTTGTTTAAGATATATACTCTATCAGTCATCTATCTATCTATCTATCTATCTATCTATCTATCTATCTATCTATCTATCTATCTATCTATCTATCTATCCATCCATCCATCCATCCATCCATCTATCTATCTATCTATCTATCTATCTATCTATCTATCTATCTATCTATCTTTTTATCATCTATTTATTTATTAGTCTTGGGCTTGAACTCAGGGCCCGGGCACATCTCTTAGCTCTTTTGCTCAAGGCTGGTGCTCTACCACTTGGATTAGAGTTGGAAAGATGATTAATTTTTGTAGCATTCACATTTACATTGGCATAATTTCTTGCATTTAAAGCAAACGTTAAAAAAAAATAAAGCAAACGTTACATGCTAAAGCACTTGTATATTGGGGTTGCTTAGTAATGCATGCCTCTCATTCCCTGTCTCTATTCTTCCTACATTGATCAGGATGCATTGTATGCATAGATTGCTTTGTGAAATAGCAAAATATTCAATACATAACCTAAAAAGAAAAGTGAGGGCAGGGGTGGGTTGGGAGAGGTGGGTGAGAATGTGGAAAGGGGGGACACATGGGTCCAGATGCATTGTCTTCATAAACTACTTTGTTGAGTGGCAAACTCCTTTGTACAACTACTTCAAGATAATAATGATAATACCCTAAAGTTCATGCCAGTACCCCTGAGACAGTCTGAAGTCCTCTCCTTCTTCTTACAGTGTGTCTGTGTCACATGATACATCTCCTTTCTCTGCTTTCCACCACTGCTTTCTCATTCATTGGTATTTTGGGGTGACAAGCCAGACCTGAGTTGTTGGAACTTCCAGAGTTGGGGGACCTCTGGCCAAGAACTCTGGGTAAAACTTGATTATTTTTGTGAAAAAAAAGAGATAAAAAAATCTGTATCACTTTTTATTTTCTAGGATTGTGTGAATAAAGCTACATGTCAAGCAGGAGCCGCTCCATGTGGTAAGTCAATCCTTTTAACAGTTTAGGTTCACACCTGCATTCTGTTAGTGCATTGGACAGCTAGAGGAAAGGAGGAAAGCTGTCCATGTGAATCAGAAGCAGAGTACATCCGGGGACCAAGCTTGTACATGCCACACCTATACTGGGGGAAATCCTAACACATTGCATTGGTGCCTCACCAACCCTGGACGCCATGTGTCATATCCCGGCCCCTCTGGCATGGTATGACCCAGGCTTGCTTGCTATGGTTTCTTTTCTAACTCAGCTTCTTTTTCCTGGTCCCGAGTCCAGCATGGTCCATGTTTTGGCTATGAATGCAAAGCCAAAACCACTCTTAATGAACAACCACAACGTGCAGCATTCACAGTAGAAGGATATTGCAAGTATTGCTGCAGTAGCTGGTTTTCATTGCCTGTAATGATTAGTGCACAATCCAGTACCTACTAATCATGGAGCTGTCTTCCACAATGTGGACAGAAACAGAGAAGGCAGCCCTGGATGCACTTCTAGATTATTTCTGGGCCAGCTCTCTGCAAGAACTGAGTGTTCAGTGGTGACGAACACACCCCACAGGACATGGGGCAGATGTGAGGTGCAGAGATAGTTTCAGGGCACAGATTTGCAGATTTGATAGCCATCCATGGAGGCCTGAATCACGTAGAGTAAAATGCACAAATCAGAGGTAGCCACTCGATGGCCTGTTCCATCTTGACCCCATGTAGACAAAGGTATGGAGTGCATTAATTACCTTAGATCCTTTGACAACCATGTCCCCAACTCTAACCAACACAGATTCTTAACTGTGTTCAATGGATGACATGGGGTGTGGGCTTTGGCTCTGGGTTCATGCTTTTGAGTTCCATCCGTGTTGCACATCAGGAGTTTTTGTTTTTACTGAGCAGCATTTATTTTGTGACGGTCCTATTAAAAAGTGGACATTTTTACTTCAGTTCTTCCTCATTCTCACCTAAGCTCAGAGACCTCATGCTTCCTTCAGTAATTCCCTTTGAAAGACAGGGACCAATGCAGGCCCTAATTCAGCATCTCGGCCTTCCTGGGAAGCCTCCCACTCCCATGCATCCCCTAGTTCCCTTCTTTCTGCTTCACGTCTCCACCTGCTGGCTGACTTCTGACCTGGTCAGAACACTTTTGCCATTCTCACTCTATGTGGTCAGGGAAGAGACATCCTAAAACCTAGCCGTAAGACCATAAGAGGAGGCTCTGAACCTGCCTTTTTATCCCTTAGATCCGGGAGACGGACCACTGCAGGCGTCAGGACTTGAGCAGGACACTGGGTTGCTGGACCTTCAGGTTCTCCTCGTGGGGAGGCAGGGTTCTGGAAAGAGCACCGTGGGAAACAGCATTCTGGAGAAGCAGGTGTTTAAGACTCAATTCAGCCAGCAGTCAGTAACCCAGCATTGTGCATGTGAGAGCAGGATCTGGAGAGAGAAGAAAGTTCTGGTCATTGATGCTCCAGAGCTCTCAGCTTCAGAGTCTGCTGCGTCTCAGCTTAGGAAAAGCATGGCTGCCGGCCCCCATGCCTTCCTGCTGGTGACACCACTGGGTTCTTTTGGCCAGAGGGACATGGAGGTGCTACAAGCCATCAAACGCCAGTTTGGAGACAAATACATTAAATACATGATCATTCTCCTCACTAGGAAAGAAGATTTACAGGGAGAAGACCTAGAGACACACTTAAGCAAGAACAAAGCTCTGTGGGAACTCATCGAGAAATGTAAACGCAGATACAGAATCTTCGACCACTGGGCCATGCCAGGGGAGAAGCAGAGTCAGGTGGACGAGCTCCTGCTTCAAGTGGAGAGTGTAGCGCAAGAGAACGGGGGCAGGCCTTGCGTCTTCAGAGAGAAAGGTAAGCTGCA
>NW_012267594.1:20945-23163 GCF_000151885.1 Dipodomys ordii | reverse complement strand
GTTGTGGTTGTGGACACGCCGCTGTTCACCCAGATTCCTGGTGTGGAGAAAGATCCATCCTGGTTAGACAAGGAGGTGGGACGCTGTTGGGCTCTTTGTGAAGAAGGAACTAAGATTCTTGTCCTGGTGCTCCAGCTGGGGCGGTTCACCAAGGCGGACGAGGCAGCGGTGGCGCAGCTGGAAGCCATCTTTGGGAGTGATGTCCTGCAGTACACCATCCTGCTTTTCACTCGGAAAGAGGACCTCGGGAGCGAGACGTTTGAAGATTACATCCAGAAGACAAATAACAAAGGCCTGAAGAAAATAGTTAAAAAGTGTAGGAGGCGAGTGTGTGCTTTTAATAACAGACAGACTGACCGATCCCAGGACACCCAGGTGAACGATCTTTTGAAAATGGCCAATGAGCTGAAAAAAAGCCATGATGAGCAAGGGTATCCCTATCCATTGGAGAAAGTCAGACAGTATATTAAAAATGCCTAGGTAAAGAGTGGTTGCAGACAGTTTTAGCTGGAAGGCCTGAGGTCTGGGGAAGCTCAGAACATTGTCTGCTCGTGAGGAGGGGTTGGCAGGTTGGCTTCAATGGTAGGAAGGTGTGCGGCTCTGAAGGCTACAGAGGCAAACACATCTCACCTTGCGATGCTGTGGCTATTTTAGGTAAATAAATGGCTGGACTATAGCCAGCTATATTAGAGTCGAATCACAAAAATCCCTCAGTAATGTATCAGTGTAGGAAAGATGGAGTTAGAAGGGCACTTTGTGTAAGTTCCACGTCAGCATGGGGCCAGAATAAAGACAGTTTCACTCTGGATGCTGGTGGCTCACGCCTGTCATCCTAGCTACCCAGGAGGCTGAGATCTGCGGATCACAGTTCAAAGCCAGCCCACACAGGAAAGTCTGTGAGACTTTGACCTCCAATTAACCACCAGAAGACTGGAAGTGGAACTGTGACTCAAAGTAGTAGAATATGAGCCTTGAGCAAAAAGGACAAGAATAGCACCCAGAGCTTGGGTTCAAGGCCCATGCTGACCAGAAAAAAACATTTCACAGGACTCAGAGCACCCAGATGCAGAGAGCAGAGCCATCTTCAGCACACCATTAGTCATGGAAGAATGGAGAAGTCAGCTCTGGCGACCTCGCTGATGGCTAGTGTGTGTGTGTGTGTGTGTGTGTGTGTGTGTGTGTGTGTGTGTGTGTGTGTGTGTGTGCATGTACGCGTGCGTGAGCCAACACTGGGGCTTGAACTCAGGGCCTAGGCATTTCCTCTTAGCTTTTTTGCTCAAGACTGGTACTCTACCACTTCAGCCACAGTTCCACTTCCAGCCTTTGGTGGTTCATTGGAGATAAGAGTCTCATGGGCTTTCCTGCCCTGACATGGCTTCAAAGCACAATCCTCAGATCTCATTCTCCCAAGGAGCTGAGATTACAGGTGTGAGCCATTTGTACCTGGCCAGTCTTTGAGAGAGAGAGAGAGAGAGAGAGAGTTCATTGCTAAACATCCCAGTGAATTGGACGAAAGCTAAAATTAGAAGTGAAATTCCTTAAATTTGAAGATGTAGCAAAATTCCCAAATTCAAAGGTTATTCAAAGGTTATTCCAAGAAAGCTTCTGGAAATTCCTTTGTAATGCCCACTCCCCTTTTTAAATCTCTGGGGACTTGAGCCACCTTCCCAGCCCCATGGATTGTTAAAATTCAGACAAATGAAACGATAATGATTTAAACATATGAGGGCCTGGCTGTAGCTCATGTCAGGAAGTCTGGGCATAAGCATTCCGGGGCTAGTGGACAGCAGCATTCTGGCTCTGTTCTTCCTGCCCCAGCTCTGTGGACATGTGGCTTCCTGCTTCTAGGATGAGCGTACCTGTGCATGACTGAGCCAATGCTATTGGGAGCCACCTGAGGTGTACATGACATAGCAAATCTAGAATCACCTGCACGGTAGATGAAGGGTCAGACATCTTTGGCATTCACCCTTTTAGATGCATATAGGGAGTAGGGGCTTTGCCATTTATAGACTTTCCCCAGAAAATGTTACCTTCCAGATCAGCTTATTTTTCAGATATAACCATCACCTCTACTTTGAATGCCACCTGTTTTTTAACTTGTAGAAAATGCATGTCTAAGTATATCAGTGATCAAATAAATAATAAAGATGAATTAGATTGGGAAGGCGCGTCCTCTTCTGATGCCCGTTTTTCTGATGTAGGGGAAGAGTACACA
>NW_012267594.1:12986-13430 GCF_000151885.1 Dipodomys ordii | reverse complement strand
ACCTGGGCATGAGGGACGCTGGCTGGTAGGCAGTTTAGCACCAGGTCAGCTCCTGCAGAAACCAGTCTCCTGGATCTATATCTGGATTAGAATCAGAACAGCACTGAGGGGCCTCCATGAGGGAGAGGGGTGTGCACACACATCCAGCCACCCGCTCTTCTCCTGATGCGGGCGCCCCGTCTCCAAACACCAATCATCAATCTCAGCTTCGTGTCAAAGCTGATTTTTTAAAAATTTCTCTGACTTCTCTCCCCAGTGTATTTATTCTAAAGAATTAAAGAAATAACCCTTCTTTGGAAAGGAATGCCTGGATTTTTCTTATATGATTTTAAGTTTTGGTTTCCCAGTTGGGTGGCCTTGACCTTAAGGAGGAACAAACATTTCCCCACTTCCTGGACAAAGTTCTTCCAAAGGATTGTGGGCCAGGCATAGTGGTACACACTT
>NW_012267594.1:9813-12936 GCF_000151885.1 Dipodomys ordii | reverse complement strand
GCAGCAGCCAAGGCCTGCAGTGCAGAGGCACAGGCAGGTCTTGCTGAGGAAACGTCTAGGAAGATGGTGGCTTTGTTCAGGAGGGTTACACCTCCAGGGCGGTGCAGCTCCTCACTGCCATTGCTAGCTGCATGCATCATGCAGACATACTTTGGCGTGAGGATTTGGGGATCCCTTCCTCCAGGGTTTTGGATGTTCTGAAGGGAAACGAGGGAGATGTCCAGGTTGAGTGTTGGTGGTTGGCTCTTGTGCCGTCCAGGCCCTGAGCTGCTTTTCCCCGTCTGCCTCTCACGCTCGGCTCCCTTCAGCTTTCACGTCTGCTTGCCTTGGTGCTTACCTGCTGGTGTGAGCAACAGCATCCCTCCACGGGCTCCAGCTGAGGCCCTGCTGACCATGTTTGTCCCGGGCTGGGGTTGATGAGTTGTCATCATAATTGCCACTGGACAAGGGAGCACCAGAGGTGCCCACGTGGCCGTCCACGTGTGTTCCTCTAGGCCCCCATCATGCGGCAGCAGCCCTTTTCCTCCTGCTGTGCAGCCTCAGCAAAATGAGCCTGCTCTTTGTGTCTGTTGGTGTCTGGACACAGGAATCCCAAGTGTCCAGGTGGCAGCCATAGGTCATGGTTCTGTGAGATCTGAGCTGCACCCTGAATCTAACCTGCACTGCTCTGGGACAGGAAGGCCCAGGTGTCCCGGTGGGTAATTGGGGATGGGGGGAGGGGGGACATTCCTGCCTCTCCTTCCTCTGGGTTCTCAGCGTCTTCTTGTTGGGGACACAGAATGCTATAGAGGTTACCGACTGACTCAAGGACAGCAGTCCAGAATCGATCTTCCACTCTCTCAGCCTGTGAGTGTTAGCGCATGAGGGGTCTCGTCCGTCAGGATGCTGGCCACCTCCTTCCATCTGGACTTGGTGCTCAGCAAGTGACGTCACCCGTGTAATGCAGAGGTTCCCAAATGAGAGGGATTTGCCTTGCAGGGAGCACTGAGCATTTCCAGGATTGGTTTTTTGTTTTTGTTTTTGTTTGTCAGACATGAGGCCTGAACTCTGGGCCTGGGCACTGTCCCTTAGCTCTTCAGCTCAAGGCTAGCGCTCTACCACTTGAACCACAGCACCACTTCTGGCTTTTTTTCTTTTTGTTTATGTGGTACTGAGGAATTGAACCCAGGGCCTCAGGCATGCAAGACAAACGCTCTACCACTGAGCCACCTTCCAGCCCCTGCTTTTGTTTTTCTTGTATGCTGGATCTGGGCCTTGAACTCAGGGCCTAGGTACTGTCCTTAAGCTTTCTTTGCTTAAGGCTAGTGTCCTACCACTTGAGCAATAGCCTTCTTTTGGCATTTGGTGGTTAATTGGAGATACAAATCTCATGGACTTTCCTGCTTGGACTGGCTTTGAACTGTGCTTCTCAGATCTCAGCCTCCTGAGCAGCTGGAATCACAGGTATGAGCCATCATGGCTGATGAGTTTCGATTATACACTTCACTGTGTGCTCGTTTTTTTATCATACTGAGTCATCTAGCACCCTTAGACCATCATGCCTTTCTCAAAGTAACCCATGACTTCACTTCTCTCTTCCTACACTGAGAAAGACATAGTTTAAAAAATATATACGTGTACCTATATACATACACATACATATAGCCTTTAGCCGTGTGTTGGTGGCTCACACCTGTAATCCTAGCTTTGCAGGAAGCTGATCTGAGGATCATAGCTTGAAGCCAGCCTGGGCAGAAAAGTGAAACTTTTATCTCCAATTAAGTAGGACTTCCCTCCCCCCAAAACCCCCCAAAACCCTGGAAGTGAAGCTGTGGCTCAAGTGGTAGAGTGCTAGCCTTGAGCAAAATAGCTCAGGGACAACACCTAGGTCCTGATTTCAAGTCCCAGGACTGGTATGAGAGTGTACGCACACACCCACACCCACTCTCCCTCCCTCCCCCCGCCCCCCACCTCTCTCTCACAGAATTTAAAAGACAAAGTCCCATACAAATTGGCTAAATTCCTAAAACGGAGAGTAAGCTAATGGTCAGCAAACTCTGTGAACTACACGTGACTTCATCCCACTTGATCGAGCGTGTGCCTCCTCTTAATCTGCCTCCTCTTACTCAAATGGAATCAGCACTGTGTCTGCAAGGCCGTTCACCTTCCTGTCCCCTCTTCTCACTTGTTTGTTCCGTGATATGGCTGGCCCTGTCTCTGCTGTCTTGTGGTACTTCCCAGACTGAGGTCTAACCTCCCATTTCCCCCAGAGAGGCTGCAGCCACACCCATGAGCAACCTCTGTGGCCTTGATTCTCACATTTCTGAGAATAGATATGGAATCTACCCAACAGGGTATTGAGTGAACTCTAGCTGTGAGCGTGTGTCTGTGTCTGTGTCTCTCTACCCCCTCATCCCCTCCCCCCACACATTTCCTGTTTGTTGTTTTTCACTTACTATGGTCCTCAGAGCTTTTAGTGGGCAGTAGTGTGGTAGGTCTGTGTTTCCTGACCCAGAGGTTATAGGACTAGATAAACCTTTAAAGAAGAATCAACACCAATACCTCACGAAGACTTTCAGTAAATAAGAGAGGGCCTAGGTCATACTAGGCATTCCATGCGGTTAGCACTAGAAAGATATTACATAAAATGAGAACTATGGGCAACTAGATTTAGTAATCTAAATATAAAAACACCCATCAAAATACAAGCAAATTGAATGTGACAATCTGTAAAATGAAACAATTTAGCCCAGTAGCACTATTGGCCCCATACGCATAAACTGTGATCAATGTGTCATGTTATATTAATGGGTGAAAGACCAAAAATCACATGATCATCTCAATAGATGCACAAGAAATATTTGACAAAATCTAAAAGCCGTTTATTGTTAAAAATACTTAATAAATTAGGAACAAATAAAATGGTATTTTCAGCCATACCCATTTTATGCCTTTTCATTTTCCTCATCAATTCCAAAGTCCTTGGTACTTTAAGGATAGTTCTTTATATTTTTGCAAGCATTTAAATCCCTCTGCCAGATTCTTTCTTGTATAGTGTTAGTCAGTCCAGTGAGCTCCCTTCCCGTAGCTTCGCACGCTCCTTTCCTTTCCCATAGCTTGGCACGCTCCCTTCCTAGGCAACAC
>NW_012267594.1:2387-4383 GCF_000151885.1 Dipodomys ordii | reverse complement strand
TCCGTGACTTCCAGGCTCCCACAATGTAGTCATAGCAGAACAGCTGGTTGTGGCCTATCTGGATACTTTACTGTCCAGTTCTTCAGTCCAGAGGGTTACTGGAAAGAAGGACACAGGATGGGCCTAGGTTCCCGTTATCCACAAAGTAAGCAGAGGGCCCACTCAGCCTCTCACATAACCCTCCCTTTTCCCCTTTGCCCAAAGAAACGGACTGTACCTTCAAACCATCCATCTGCTTGGTCCAGGCTCAGTGGGTTGGTGGGGGTTGTCCTTCTGCTAACCTTGTGTGCTCACTGACCCATCTGCGGTTAGCTAGTGCCTCTGAAGCAAGCAGGATCTTGATTGGCTCACCTGCACATGGGCGAGTCGCTGCTTCTGGGCAGGCCAGTGTGGCCAGCAAGCTCACTGGTCCCGGTGTCTGCCTGCAGTGGCAGGAAAGCTGAGCAGAGAAGGCTAGCACAGTACTTCAAGGTTTTGGCCTCTTCTATGGTGCTTCATCCTAAGTCCATCACATAGCCCACCCATGTTCAAGTGCCCAATTTTGATGGGAGAACATATATACTAACCATGTACTAATCATATACTAACCATGTACTAATCATACGCTAACCAAACACTAACCATATACTAATCATATACTAACCACATACTAACCATGTACTAACCATATACTAGCAACCCATACACTGTTGTAATGCCCCTTTCTCTGAAAAGAGAGAGCATGACAAAGTCATTCAAGCAGAGATGATTTTGTCACTCACATTTTTTCTGTAGTTAATTTTAGCTTTCCTGTATTCACTGTTTTCAGTCATAGAACTTCTATTTTATCGTATTTCTTTTTTGTTGGTTGTGGGACTGGAACTCAGGGGCTGGGCGCTGTCCCTGAGCTTTTTTTTTGTGCTCAAGGCTGGTGCTCTACTACTTGAGCCACCATGCACCGTTTCCAGTTTTTGAGTGGTTAATTGGAGATAAAAGTCTCGCAAGGACTCTTCTGCCCCGGCTTGCTTCGAACTGCGATTCTCAGACCTTAGCCTCCTGAGTAGTTAGGATTATAGGCGTGAGCCACCAGCACTGGGTTGTTTTCAGTCATAGCACTTTTAGAAGGACACTAGAGCTGGGGAGGTGGCTCAGTAGTAAGGTGCTTGCCTTGCACGCATGAGGCCCTGGGTTCGATTAAGGAATCGAACCATATAAGCAGAAAAAGCCAGAAGTGGCGCTATGGCTCAAGTGGTAGAGCACTAGCCTTGAGCTGAAGAGCTGAGGAACAGCACCCAGGACCAGAGTTCAGGCCCCACAACTGACAAATAAATAGATAGATAGATAGATAGCTAGATAGCTAGCTAGCTAGCTAGATAGATAGAAGTACACTGGAGCTCTCCTAAGGAGAATGATGAGCTGTATAAGCCCCTACCTGCCTCCTTCACAGGATAAATAAAAGCTCCTTTTTGAGCCTAAAAACAAATTTGAAGCCAGGCACAGTAGCTCATGCCTTTAATCCCAGCTACTGAGGAGTCTGAGATCAGGACTGCAGTTCCAGGCCAGCCCAGACAAACATTTTGTGACAGGCCATGTCAGTCAATAGCACCCATCATCCCGGCGAGCAGGAAGTCACGATTAGGAAGATCATGGGGCCAGGCACCCCCATCTCAAAAGAAGAAGCCGGGACTGGTGGCAAACGCCTGTCATCGTAGCTATGATGGGAAGCATAACATAGTAGGACCGAAAGTCAGGCCTACATTGGGCAGGAAACAAGAACTTTACCTCAAAGGTAATCAAGGTAAAAAAAAGTTCCTAGGGGTGGGGTATGCCTCAGAAGTAGAGTGCCTAGACTAGACGCACGAGACCGCGGTCAAAGCCCACTACTGCCGAAAGATAAAGAAGTAAATTTGAGACTGTACCACGGCAGACACCCCAGAGTCAGGTTTGGTTCCTTCCTGGGTTCCTTCATTGAACAGCGACCATCAGCAACTTACCCTGCTGCTCTGACCCCATTGCA
>NW_012267594.1:0-2337 GCF_000151885.1 Dipodomys ordii | reverse complement strand
CTTCTAAAACCTCGTAGGACACAGTAGCTGGCGCTTGTTCTCTCTTGTGAGAAGGGGTCTTGTTGGACCCTTTCTGGCAATAAAGCTTTTCTTTGTTCTTTGTATCTGGTTGTCTGCGTGGTTTTCAGGCAAAGTCTAATTTACTCTAACAGGCACTCACACTGAAGGGTTCTCCCCTGACTCTGGTCAGCGAAGCTCCGAGTATTCATGGGTGATGGTTCCTGAAAATGTATGGGATTTTTCTTACTTTTTTTTGAGAAAAAAACACAAAAGCCAGAAAAATAAAAGCCGGAAATGGTTTGGCCTAAGAATTAGGTCGTATATGAATTGTGGAGCGACGTAGGGACAGCAGCGGCAGGTGCGCACCAACTCATACACCTGCAGCACAGTGTGAAGCTTGCTTGTAAGCACCTTTGTCTTCAGAAGGCAGAAGGAAACATTGTAAAAGTCAGAAGAATTGCCTGTGATAAGGAACACCTCGAGTCTTGGTTCAGTGTCACTGCTTACTCTCTGAAAACAAACACTTTGTTTATTGTGTATGCTTACAATTTCCTTTCAGAAAATATAGCCACGTCTTGGAATGCCATCTCTAAATGACACAGAAAAACTTTCCACAGATGATAAATACTTGAATAAAAAAAGATTCTTTTTATCATTTAAAAATACTTGGGGGGGTAATTGAGGGCCAGGCATGTAGCTCAGTGGCAGAGTGCCTAGCACGTACAATGACCTTCAGAAATGAACAGACACACACACGATATAGGAGATTTTGCCAAGGTAATTTACAGGCACTGTCCAAACTGTCCCTCCTCCTTGTCAAGGACTTAGGCTCACCTTTTAGGCATAATTGCTTACCAAGCTTAGAAAGAGGGCTATTCTTTGCTCTTATCAAAGGTTCTTTTTTCCCCCTCTAGTCACAGCTGGCTGG
Source organism: Dipodomys ordii (assembly GCF_000151885.1). Classification (NCBI taxonomy): domain Eukaryota; kingdom Metazoa; phylum Chordata; class Mammalia; order Rodentia; family Heteromyidae; genus Dipodomys; species Dipodomys ordii. The sequence goes on along the minus strand of NW_012267594.1, from coordinate 1,409 downwards.
GAGCAGGGCTGGGAGCCGGTAGCTGGCAAATGCAGTTGGAGGAGGTTGGTGGAGCATTACCACTCATGAGGGGTCTCATTCCTTCTAATTCTGTTGATGAAGATTTATCTCCCTAATAGGGCTAGCGGGTCACAAGCAACACACCTGGTAATTACAGCTTATCCTTTTAACTCCTTCCACCCAAGATTCATATTAATTGCAAGGCTGCTGGTCACAAACAGTAGTTACAATTGAAGTAACAAACCAACCAACCAGCCAAACGCAGTTAATTCCAGGAACTATCAATAGAAGGAAATATCAATAGACAACACAGAGCACTTTGGTTTGACAAAAAGCCACTGCTTTTCCTCACAGCACCACAAGAAAATGAAAGCAACCAAGCAAAAAGAAGCAAATGACTCTTGAAAGCAATAGCACTGACTTGCTAGCTTATCTAGATGAAAACTCATAGCAATGACAATGCAAAAGACTGGACAAAGAAGTATAGCGTTTAAGAATCATACAGCAGATGTGAGAGTTATTGTTTTATTTTAAACAACAACAAAAAACAAAACAAAATGGATCCTTGTAGAGTCCTGCGCTGGTCTAGCACACAGCCGCCAGGCAAGTGTGGTGATTAAACTTTAACGTTAAAATAAATGAAATAAGAATTCCGTTGTGCAATCTGCATGTCCCATTTCCTGTGCTCAGGGGCTAGGAGTGGATTTTGCTTGCTGTACGTGAGCACAGGACTGTCCCTTCCTGCAGAACCCTCTGCAATGGAGTTGATGGTAAGGTGGGCAGGTCCCTCCCATTGACGAATGCATGCAACTCCTCCCCTTGCTTCCTTTCTGCTTCTCCTCCAAAGCTTCTGGCTTACCATTGCCTGAGAAATCAGGGTAGGGTGTGGGACCCAGATTTTCAAGGTAAGGGAAGAGGGGTTGGACCGTGGGCTGGGGGACGACTTTAATTTGGTCAGGAAGGGACCTCTCTGTTAGTTTTATTTCCCAAACCTTCCAGCAAACTTATTACCAGAATGTATTGCTTGTGAGTTCCTTTTCCTGTCTTCGTGGAGCAATTCGTCCAAATGAATGTCTCTTTCCAGGGTGGTTGCTTAGAGGAGAATCGCTTTACAAACAAATGATTTCCGTACTGGCTCCAGAGTTTAAAACTTGATTCTTGCAAGAAAGGAGTGAGGCGGGTGGCAGAGGTTTTGGGAAGAGCGTTGGAAGTGGGGACCGGCACAGCTCACCCTACGCCTCCACTGCAGGCCAGGAGGAGAGTGGCACCGGCTGAGGGCTGGGCTCCCCATGACTACCCCACTACTGAGACCTTGTTATCCTGTTATTACCTGCTCAGCTGCCTTGTCCTCAGGGACAGTCCCTTCCTGAGTTGGTGGAGGTCCGGGCTCCCCTCCGGAGGGTGGAAGG
>NW_012267593.1:48799-51056 GCF_000151885.1 Dipodomys ordii | reverse complement strand
CGTGCCAAACAACTGAACACTTGTTCTCCAAACTTTCACAGAGTGCCATAAGTAGAGGTTCAACTTACTGCTCCGGTTGAGTAGAGTGTCGCCGTCAAAGCTAGAATCAGTAGCCCTCAGGTGAAATGAAACCGAAGCAGATATACCCTGCCCGCTGGCAGTGTCCAACGGGGACCAGCCTATCTGGCTGCCACGCCTGAATGTTTGCAACCTCGGCAGAGCTCTGAAGGCGCAATTGTGCAGCAATGCAAAATGTGTACCCTGGCCAAACTTTACGGGTGTACAAGAAACCACGGGGGATTTACAAGGAGATGTTCTCCCGGAACAGCCGGAGGCTTTCTGGCATCAAGATTCCGGAATTCCTTAGAAGTCTTGAAAGCATTGAAACGCTCCTATGTTGCAATAACTCAGAACCTCATTCTGAGTGTTCCCGGCAGAGGTCATTCGGCTGAAGAAAACCGTGGACTAATTAGAGCCAGTTGTAGGCAGTGGACTAATTAGGGCCAGATGTAGGCATTGTGGTCACGTGACAAACAACTGAGCTCTACTTCTCCAAACTTTCAGAGAGTGCCATAAGTAGAGGTTCAGATTACTGCTCTTGTTGAATAGAGTGTAGCCGTCAAAGCTGGAATCAATAGCCCTCTGGTGATAAGAACGGGAATTAGATATACCCAGTCAGCTGGCAGTGTCCTATGGAGACCAGCCTACCTGGCTGCCACGCCTGAATGTTTGCAACCATGGCAGAGCTATGCAGACCCAATTGTACAGCAATGCAAACTGCGTACCCTGGCCAAAGTTTACGGGTGTACAAGAAACCATGCGGGATTTACAAGGAGATGTTCACCCTGAACAGCCTGAGGCCTTCTGGCAGCAAGATTCCGGAATTCTTCCTAAGAAGCCGTGAAAGCAGTGAAATGATCCTATGTTGCAATAACTCAGAACCTCATTCTGAGTGTTCCCCGCAGATGTCATTCAGCTGAACACAACTGTGGACTAATTAGAGTCAGATGTAAGCAGTGGATTAATTAGAGCCAGATGTAGGCAGTGTTGTCGTGTGACAAACAACTGAGCTGTAGTTCTCCAAACTTTCACAGAGTGCCATAAGTAGAGGTTCCGCTTACTGCTCCGGTTGAGTAGAGTGTAGCCATCAAAGCTGGAAAAAGTAGCACTCAGGTGAGAAGAACGGGAAGTAGATATACCCAGTCCACTGGCAATGTCCTACGTGGACCAGCCTATCTGGCTGCCACGCCTGAATATTTGCAACTCCGGCAGAGCTATGTAGGTGCAATTGTGCAGCAATGCAAACTTCCTACCCTATACAAACTTCACGGGTGTACAAGAAACCAAGGGGGATTTTCAAGGAGTTGTTAACCCAGAAGAGCCAGAGGCTTGCCGGCAGCAAGATTCCAGAATTCTTCCTAAGAAGCCATGAAAGCAGTGAAACTCTCCTTTGTTGCAATAATTCAGAACCTCATTCTGAGTGTTCCCGGCAGAGGTCATTCGGCTGAACACAACCGTGGACTAATTAGAGCCAGATTTAAACAGTGGACTAATTAGAGCCAGGTGTAGGCAGTGTGGTCGTGTGACAAACAACTGAGCTCTAGTTCTCCAAACTTTCACACAGTGCCATAGTAGAGGTTCAACTTACTGCTCCGGTTGAGTAGAGTGTAGCCGTCAAAGCTGGAATCAGTAGCACTCAGGTGAGAAGAACGGGAAGCAGATATACCCAGTCCGCTGGCAGTGTCCTAAGGGGACCAGCCTATCTGGCTGCCACGCCTGAATGTTTGCAACCGCGGCAGAGCTATGCAGGCGCAATTGTACAGCAATGCAAACTGCGTAACCTGGCCAAACTTAACGGGTGTACAAGAAACCATGCGGGATTTACAGGGAGATGTTCACCCTGAACAGCCTGAGGCCTGCCGGCAGCAAGATTCCGGAATTCTTCTTAAGAAGCATTGAAAGCAGTGAAATGCTCCTATGTTGCAATAACTCAGAACCTCATTCTACTGTTCCTGGCAGAGGTCATTCCGCTGAACACAACCGTGGACTAATTAGAGCCAGATGTAGGCAGTGCCGTCCATAGTGCTTGGATGGACAGTGGTCCCAGGCCAAACAACTGAGCTCTAGTTCTCCTAACTTTCACAGAATGCCATAAGTAGAGATTCAACTTACTGCTCCCGTGGAGTAGAGTGTAGCCGTAAAAGCTGGAATCAGTAGCACTCAGGTGAGAAGAACGGGAAGCAGATATACCCAGTCC
>NW_012267593.1:48405-48749 GCF_000151885.1 Dipodomys ordii | reverse complement strand
CTCATCCTTGTTTATAGTATTATAATTTTTGTCATTTTTCCTTTTACCAGATGTTAAAGGGGCAGTCTCATCATTATTTTCAAACGGAGCTTGTTTAGCTAAGAGTTCCATCTCGGTCTCATCTGTAAGCATGTCTTTTACCTGTAACCAGATTGAAAAAGCAGGTGGGGGGACTACTTCAGGGCCATGTTTCTTATAGTACTTTTTTATTTACACTCCAACTCTCTTCCAGTCTTGCAGAGACAAGCTTCCCTCCTCAGGAAACCAGGGTGAAACCCTTAAAACAAACTCATAAAACTCCACAAGAGCCTTTTTAGAAACATGATTACCCCTACTTTCCAACA
>NW_012267593.1:42982-44263 GCF_000151885.1 Dipodomys ordii | reverse complement strand
TTCCTAAGAAGCCTTGAAAGCAGTGAAACGCTCCTATGTTGCAATAACTCAGAACCTCATTCTGAGTGTTCCCGGCAGAGGTCATTCGGCTGAACAAAACCGTGGACTAATTAGAGCCAGATGTAGGCTGTGGACTAATTAGAGCCAGATGTAGGCATTGTGGTCTCGTGACAAACAATTGAGCTCTAGTTCTCCAAACTTTCAGAGAGTGCCATAAGTACAGGTTCAGATTACTGCTCTCGTTGAATAGAGAGTAGCTGTCAAAGCTGGAATCAGTAGCGCTCAGGTGAGAAGAACGGGAAGCAGATATACCCAGTCAGCTGGCAGTGTCCTACGGACACCAGCCTATATGGATGCCACGCCTGAATGTTAGCAAGCGCAGCAGAGCTATGCAGGCCTAATTGTACAGCAGTGCAAACTGCGTACCCTGGCCAAAGTTTAAGGGTGTACAAGAAACCACATGGGATTTACAAGATGTTCACCCTGAAGAGCCGGAGGCCTGCCGGCAGCAAGATTCCGGAATTCTTCCTAAGGAGCCTTGAAAGCAGTGAAACACTTCTATGTTGCAATAACTCAGAACCTCATTTTGAGTGTTTCCGGCAGAGGTCATTCGGCTGAACACAGCGGTGGACTAATTAGAGCAAGGTGGAAGCAGTGGATTAATTAGAGCCAGATGTAGGCAGTGTGGTCGCATGCCAAACAACTGAGCTCTAGTTCTCCAAACTTTCACAGCGTGCCATAAATAGAGGTTCAACTTACTGCTCCGGTTGAGTAGAGTGTAGCCATAAAAGCTGGAAACAGTAGCACTCAGGTGAGAAGAACGGGAAGCAGATATACCCAGTCAGCTGGCAGTGTCCTATGGGGACCAGCCTATCTGGCTGCCACGCCTGAATGTTTGCAACCGTGACAGAGCTATGCAGGCGAAATTGTGCAGCAATGCAAACTGCTTACCCTGACCAAATTTCACGGGTGTACATGAAACCACGGGGGATTTACAAGTAGATGTTCACATGGAATAGCCAGAGGCCTGCCGGCAGCAAGATTTCGGAATTCTTTCTAAGAAGCCTTGAAAGCAGTGAAAAGCTCCTATGTTGCAATAACTCAGAACCTCATTCTGAGTGTTCCTGGCAGAGGTCATTTGGCTGAACAAAACCGTGGACTATTTAGAGCCAGATTTACGCAGTGGACTAATTAGAGCCAGGTGTAGGCAGTGTGGTCGCGTGAAAAACAACTGAGCTCTAGTTCTCCAAACTTTCACAGAGTGCCATAAGTAGAGGTTCC
>NW_012267593.1:42575-42932 GCF_000151885.1 Dipodomys ordii | reverse complement strand
TTTCACAGAGTGCCATAAGTAGAGGTTCCGCTTACTGCTCCAGTTGAGTAGAGTGTAGAATTCAAAGCTGGAATCAGTAGCCTTCAGATGAAATAAAAGTGAAGCAGATATACCCAGTCCACTGGAAGTGTCCAACAGGGACCAGCCTATCTGGCTGCCACCCATGAATGTTTGCAACCTCGGTAGAGCTATGCAGGCTCAATTGTGCAGCAATTCAAACTGCGTACCCTAGACAAACTTCACAGGTGTACAACAAACCACGGGGTATTTACAAGGAGATTTTCACCCGGAACAGCCGGAGGCCTGCCGGCGGCAAGATTCCGGAATTCTTCCTAAGAAGCCTTGAAAGCAGTGAAA
>NW_012267593.1:39384-42024 GCF_000151885.1 Dipodomys ordii | reverse complement strand
GAGGTTCAACTTACTGCTCCGGTTGAGTAGAGTGTCGCCCTCAAAGCTGGAATCAGTAGCCCTCAGGTGAAATGAAACTGAAGCAGATATACCCAGTCCAATGGCATTGTCCAACGGGGACAAGCCTATCTGGCTGCCACGCCTGAATGTTTGCAACCACAGCAGATCTATGCAGGCACAATTGTGCAGTAATGCAAACTGCTTACCCTTGCCAAACTTAACGGGTGTACAAGAAAGCACAGGGGATTAACAAGCAGATGTTCACCCGGAACAGCCTGAGGACTCCGGCACCAAGATTGCAGAATTCTTCCTAAGAAGCCTGGATAACAGTGTAAAGCTCCTATGTTGCAAAAACTCAGAACCTCATTTGAGTGTTCCCAGCAGAGGTCATTCGGCTGAACACAACCATGGACTAATTAGGGCCAGATGTAGGCAGTGGACTAATTAGAGCCAGGTGTAGGCAGTGTGGTTGCCTGCCAAACAACTGAGCTCTAGTTCTCCAAACTTTCACGGAGTGCCATAAGTAGAGGATCAACTTACTGGTCCGGTTGAGTAGAGTGTAGCCGTCAAAGGTGGAATCAGTAGCCCTCAAGTGAGAAGAACGGGAAGCAGATATACCCAGTGAATGACAATGTCCTTCGGCGACCAGCCTATCTGGCGGCCACGCCTGAATGTTTGCAACTGTGGCAGAGCTCTTCAGGCCCAATTGTGCAACAATGCAAACTGCGTACCCTGGAGAAACTTCATGGGTGTACAAGAAACCAGGGGAATTTACAAGGAGATGTTCACCCGGAGCAAACGGAGGCCTGCGGCAGCAAGATTCCGGAATTCTTCCTAAGAAGCCTTGAAAGCAGTGAAACGCTCCTATGTTGCAATAACTCAGAACCTGATTGTGAGTGTACCCGGTAGAGGTCATTCAGCTGAACACAACGGTGGACTAATTAGAGCAAGATGGAAGCAGTGGACTAATTAGAGCCAGATGAAGGAAGTGTCGTGTGACAAACAACTGAGCTCTAGTTCTCCAAACTTTCACAGAGTGCCATCAGTAAAGGTTCCGATTACTGCTCCGGTTGAGCAGAGTGTAGCCATCAAAGCTGGAATAAGTAGCACTCAGGTGAGAAGAATGGGAAGCAGATATACCCAGTCCACTGGCAGTGTTCTATGTGGACCAGCCTATCTGGCTGCCACGCCTGAATGTTTGAAACCACGGCAGAGCTCTGCAGGTGCAATTGTGCAGCAATGCTAACTGCTTAACCTGGCCAAACTTCACCGGTGTACAAGAAACCACGGGGGATTTACAAGGAGATATTCACCCTGAACAGCTGGAGGCCTTCAGGCGGCAAGATTCCGGAATTCTTCCTAAGAAGCCTTGAAAGCAGTGAAACACTACTATGTTGCAATAACTCAGAACCTCATTCTAGTTTTCCCAGCAGAGGTCATTCGGCTGAACAAAACCTTGGACTAATTAGTGACAGATGTAGGCAGTGCCGTCCATAGTGCTGGATGGATAGTGGTCACGTGACAAACACCTGAGCTCTAGTTCTCCAAACTTTCACAGAATGCCATAAGTAGAGGTTCAACTTACAGCTCCGGTGGAGTAGAGTGTAGCCATCAAAGCTGGAATCAGTAGTACTCAGGTGAGAAGAACGGGAAGCAGATATACCCAGTCAGCTGGCAATGTCCTACATGGACCAGCCTATCTGGCTGCCTCGCCTGAATGTTTGCAACCGCGGCAGAGCTTTCCAGGCCCAATGGTACAGCAATGCAAACTTCGTACCCTAGCCAAACTTTACGGGTGTACAAGAAACCACGCGGGATTTACAAGGAGATGTTCACCCGGAACAGCCGGAGGCCTTCTGGCAGCAAGATTCCAGAATTCTCCCTAAGAAGCCTTGAAAGCAATGAAACACTCCTATGTTGCAATAACTCAGAACCTCATTTTGAGTGTTCCAGGCAGAGGTCATTTAGCTGAACACAACCTTGTACTAATTAAACCAGATGTAAGCAGTGGATTAATTAGAGCCAGGTGTAGGCAGTGTGGTCACGTGAAAAAAACTGAGCTCTAGTTCTCCAAACTTTCACAGAGTGGCATAAGTAGAGTTTCTGTTTACTGCTCAAGTTGAGTAGAGTGTAGCCATCAAAGCTGGAATCAGTAGCCCTCAGGTGAAAAGAATCTGAAACAGATATACCCAGTCTGCTTGCAGTGTCCAACGGGGACCAGCCTATCTGGCTGCCACGCCTGAATGTTTGCAAGCTCGGCAGAGCTCTGTAGGCGCAATTGTGCAGCAATGCAAACTGCTTACCCTGGACAAACTTCACGGGTGTACAAGAAATCAAGCGGGATTTACAAGGAGATGTTCACCGGGAACAGCCGGAAGCCTTCTGGCTTCAACATTCCAGAATTCTTCCTAAGAAGCCTTGAAAGCAGTGAAACGCTCCTATGTTGCAATAACTCAGTAACTCATTCTGAGTATTCCCGACAGAAGTCATTCGGCTGAACACAACCGTGGACTAAGTAGAGCCAGATGTAGGTAGTGCCGTCCATGGGGATGGATGGACAGTGGTCGCATGACATACAACTGAGCTCTAGTTCTCCAAACTTTCACAGAGTGCCATAAGTAGAGGTTCAACTTACTGCTC
>NW_012267593.1:38981-39334 GCF_000151885.1 Dipodomys ordii | reverse complement strand
CTAGTTCTCCAAACTTTCACAGAGTGCCATAAGTAGAGGTTCAACTTACTGCTCGGGTTGAGTAGAGTGTAGCCGTCAAAGCTGGAATCAGTAGCCCTCAGGTGAAATAAAACCGAAGCAGATATACCCAGTCAGCTGGCAGTGTCCTATGGACACCAGCCTATCTGGATGCCACGCCTGAATGTTTGCAACCCCAGCAGAGATATGCAGGCCCAATTGTACAGAAATGCAAACTGTGTACCCTGGTCAATCTTGCTGGGTGTACAAGAAACCACAGGGTATTTACAAATAGATGTTCACCCGGAACTGCCTGAGGCCTGCCGGCAGCAAGATTCCGGAATTCTTCCTAAGAA
>NW_012267593.1:38288-38931 GCF_000151885.1 Dipodomys ordii | reverse complement strand
AATTCTTCCTAAGAAGCCTTGAAAGCAGTGAAACGCTCCTATGTTGCAATAACTCAGAACCTCATTCTCAGTGTTCCCGGCAGAGGTCATTCAGCGGAACACAACCCTGGACTAATTAGAGCCAGATGTATTCAGCTCTGTCCATTGTGCTGGATGGAGAGTGGTCACGTGCCAAACAACTGAGCTATAGTTCTCCAAACTTTCACAGAGTCCCATAAGTACAGGTTCAAATTTCTGGTCCGGTTGAGTAGAGTGTAGTGGTCAAAGCTGGAATCAGTAGCACTCAGTTGAGAAGAACGGGAAGCAGATATACACAGTACGCTGGCAGTGTCCTACGAGGAGCAGCCTGTCTGGCTGACCCGCCTGAATGTTTACAAGCGCAGAACAGCTATGCAGGCGCAATTGTGCAGCAATAGAATCTGAGTACCCTGGCGAAACTTCCCGGGTGTACAAGAAACCACGGGGGATTTACAGGGACATGTCCATCCGGAACAGCCGGAGGCCTAAGGGCAGCAATATTATGGAATTCTTCCTAAGCAGACTTGAAAGCAGTGAAACCCTCCAATGTTGCAATAACTCAGAAACTCATTCAGAGTATTATCAGCAGAGGTCATTCGGCTGAACACAACCATGTTCTAATTAG
>NW_012267593.1:31307-33621 GCF_000151885.1 Dipodomys ordii | reverse complement strand
TACAAGAAACCATGGGGGATTTACAAGGAGTTGTTCACCAGGAACAGCCGGAAGCCTGCCAGCAGCAAGATTCCGGAATTCTTCCTAAGAAGCCTTGAAAGCAGTGAAACACTCCTATGTTGCAACAACTCAGAACCTTATTCTGAGTGTTCTGGCAGAGGTCATTCGGCTGAACACAACCGTGGACTAATTAGAGCCAGATGTAGGGAGTGCCGTCCATAGTGCTGGATGTACAGTGGTCGCGTGACAAACAACTGAGCTCTAGTTCTACAAACTTTCACAGATTACCATAAGTAGAGGTTCAACTCACTGCTCCGGTTGAGTAGAGTTTAGCCCTCAAAGCTGGAATCAGTAGCCCTCGGGTGAGAAGAACGGGAAGCAAATATACCCAGTCCGCTGGCAATGTTCTACGGGGACCAGCCTATCTAGCTGCCATGCCTGAATGTTTGCAACCGGGGCAGATCTATGCAGGCACAATTGTGCAGCAATGCAAACTGCCTATCCTGGCCAAACTTCACGGGTGTACAATTAACCTCGGGGGATTTACAAGGAGTTGTTCACCCGGAACAACTGGAGCCCTGACGGCAGCAAGATTCCGGAATTCTTCCTAAGAAGCCTGGAAAACGGTGAAAAGCTCCTATGTTGCAAAAATTCAGAACCTCATTCTGAGTGTTCCCAGCAGAGGTCATTCGGCTGAACACAACCGTGGACTAATTAGAGCCAGATGTAGGAAGTGGACTAATTAGATCCAGGTGTAGGCAGTGTGGTTGCCTGCCAAACAACTGAGCTCTAGTTCTCCAAACTTTCACACAGTGCCATAAGTATAGGATCAAATTACTGCTACAGTTGAGTAGAGTTTATCCGTCAAGGCTGGAATCAGTAGCCCTCAAGTGAGAAGAACGGGAAGCAGATATACCCAGTCCAATGGCAGTGTCTTACGGGGACCAGCCTATATGGTTGCCACACCTGAATGTTTGCAACCGCGGCAGAGCTATGCAGGCGCAATTGTGCATCAATGCTAACTGCGTACCCTGGCCAAACTTCGCGGGTGTGCAAGAAACCACGGGGGATTTAGAAGCAGATGTTCACCCGAAACAGCCAGAGTCCTGCTGGAATTAAGATACGGAAATCTTCCTAAGAAGCCTTGAAAGCAGTGAAACGCTCCTTTGTTGCAATAACTCACAACCTCATTCTGAATGTTCCCGCCGGAAGTCATTCGGTTGAAAACAACCATGGACTAAGTAGAGCCAGATGTAGGCAGTGCCGTCCATAGTGCTGGATGTACAGTGGTCGCATGACAAACAACTGAGCTCTAGTTCCCCAAACTTTCACACAGTGCCATAAGTAGAGGCTCAACTTACTGTTCCGGTTGAGTAGAGTGTAGCCATAAAAGCTGGAATCAGTAGCATTCAGGTGAGAAGACCGGGAAGCAGATATACCCAGTAAGCGGCAATGTCCTACGTGGACCAGCCTATCTGGCTGCCACACCTGAATGTTTGCAACCCCAGCAGAGCTATGCAGGCGCAATTGTGCAGCAATGCAACTTCGTACCCTGGCCAAACTTTACAGGTGTACAAGAAATCATGCGGGATTTACAAGGAGATGTTCACCCGGAACAACCAGAGGCCTTCTGGCAGCAAGATTCCAGAATTCTTCCTAAGAAGCATTGAAAACAGTGAAACGCTCCTATGTTGCAATAACTCAGAACCTCATTCTGAGTGTTCCCCCCAGAGTTAATTCAGCTGAACACAACCCTGTACTAATTAAAGCCAGATGTAAGCAGTGGATTAATTAGAGCCAGGTGTAGGCAGTGTGGTCCCGTGCCGAACAACTGAGCTCTAGTTCTCCAAACTTTCACAGAGTGCCATAAGTAGAGGTTACGATTACTGCTCCAGTTGAGTAGAGTGTAGCCATCAAAGATGGAATCAGTAGCCCTCAGATGAAAAGAAATGGAAGCAGATAGACCCAGTCCGCTTGCAGTGTCCAACGGAGACCAGCCTATCTGGATGCCACGCCTGAATGTTTGCAAAGTCGGCAGAGCTCTGAAGGCGCAATTGTGCAGCAATGCAAACTGCGTACCCTGGACAAACTTCACGGGTGTACAAGAAACCACGGGAGATTTAAAAGGAGATGTTCACCTTGAACATCCGGACTCCTTCTGGCATCAAGATTCCGGAATTCTTCCTAAGAAGCCTTGAAAGCAGTGACACGCTCCTATGTTGCAATAACTCAGTAACTCATTCTGAGTGTTCCCGGCAGAAGTCATTCGGCTGAACACAACCGTGGACTAAGTAGAGCCAGATGTAGGCAGTGC
>NW_012267593.1:30432-30803 GCF_000151885.1 Dipodomys ordii | reverse complement strand
AGAGCTACGCAGGCCCAATTGTGCAGCAATGCAAACTGTTTACCCAGGCCTTACTTCACAGGTGTACAAGAAAACACGGGGGATTTGCAAGGAGATGATCACCGGGAACATCCAGAGGCCTGCAGGCAGCAAGATTCTGGAATTTTTCCTAAGAAGCCTTGAAAGCAGTGAAACAGTACTATGTTGCAGTAACTCAGAACCCCATTCTATTGTTCCCGGCAGAGGTCATTCTGCTTAACACAACCATGAACTAAGTAGAGCCAGATGTAGGCAGTTCCGACCATAGTGCTGGATGGATAGTGGTCGCGTGACAAACAACTGAACTCTAGGTCTCCAAACTTTCACAGAGTGCCATAAATAGAGGTTCAACT
>NW_012267593.1:29387-30382 GCF_000151885.1 Dipodomys ordii | reverse complement strand
TAGAGGTTCAACTTACTGCTCTGGTTGAGTAGAGTGTCGCCGTCAAAGCTGGAATCAGTAGCCCTCAGGTGAAATGAAACTGAAACAGATATACCCGGTCCGCTGGCAGTGTCCAACGGGTACCAGCCTATCTGGCTACCTCGCCAGAATGTTTGCAACCTCGGCAGAGCTCTGCAGGCGCAATTGTTCAGCAATGCAAAATGTGTACCCTGGCCAAACTTTACGGGTGTACAAGAAACCACGGGGGATTTAAAAGGAGATGTTCACCCGGAGCAACCAGAGGCTTTCTGGCATCAAGATTCCGGAATTCTTCCTAAGAAGCCTTGAAAGCAGTGAAACGCTCCTATGTTGCAATAACTCATAAACTAATTCTGAGTGTTCCCGGCAGAGGTCATTCGGCTGAACAAAACCGTGGACTAATTAGAGTCAGATGTATGCAGTGGACTAATTAGAGCCAGATGTAGGCAGTGGGGTCGCGTGCCAAACAACTGAGCTCTAGTTCTCCAAACTTTCACAGAGTGCCATAAGTAGAGGTTCAACTTACTGCTCCGGTTGAGTAGAGTGTAGCCGTCAAAGCTGGAATCAGTGTAGCCGTCAAAGCTGGAATCAGTAGCACTCAGGTGAGAAGAACGGGAAGCAGATATACCCAGTCAGCTGGCAGTGTCCTATGGGGACCAGCCTACCAGGCTGCCACGTCTGAATATTTGCAACCGTGACAGAGCTATGCAGGCGAAGTTGTGCAGCAATGCAAACTGCATACCCTGGCCAAATTTCACCGGTGTACATGAAACCACGGGGGATTTTCAAGGAGATGTTCCCGTGGAACAGCCAGAGGCCTCCCGGCAGCAAGTTTTCGGAATTCTTTCTAAGAAACCTTGAAAGCAGTGAAACGCTCCTATGTTGCAATAACTCAGAACCTCATTGTGAGTGTGCCCAGCAGAGGTCATTCGGCTGAACACAACCGTGGACTAATTGGAGCCAGATTTAGGCAGTGG
>NW_012267593.1:28627-28889 GCF_000151885.1 Dipodomys ordii | reverse complement strand
AACGGGATGTAGATATACCCAGTCAGCTGGCATTGTCCAACGGGGACCAGCCTATCTGGCTGCCATGCCTGAATGTTTGCAACCTCGGCACAGCTCTGCAGGCACAATTGTGCAGCAATGCAAACTGCTTACCCTGGCCAAACTTTACGGGTGTACAAGAAACCACGGGGGATTTACAAGGAGATGTTCACACTGAACAGCCTGAGGCCTGCCGGGAGCAATTTTCCGGAATTCTTCCTAAGAAGCCTTGAAAGCAGTGAAA
>NW_012267593.1:27073-28577 GCF_000151885.1 Dipodomys ordii | reverse complement strand
CTCCTATGTTGCAATAACTCAGAACCTCATTCTGAGTGTTGCCCGCAGAGGTCATTCAGCTGAACACAACCGTGGACTAATAAGAGTCAGATGTAAGCAGTGTATTAATTACAGCCAGTTGTAGGCAATGTGGTCGTGTGACAAACAACTGAGCTGTAGTTCTCCAAACTTTCATAGAGTTCCATAAGTAGAGGTTTAACTTACTGCTCCAGTTGAGTAAAGTGTAGCCGTCAAAGCTGGAATCAGTAGCACTCAGGTGAGAAAAACGGGAAGCAGGTATACCCAGTTGGCTGGCAGTGTCCTATGTGGACCAGCCTATCTGGCTGCCACGCCTGAATGTTTGCAACCGCGGCAGAGCTCTGCAGGCCCAATTGTGCAACAATGCAATCTGCGTACCCTGGAGAAACTTCACGGGTGTACAAGAAACCACGGGGAAATTACAAAGAGATTTTCACCCGGAGCAGACGAGAGGCCTGCGGCAGCAAGATTCCGGAATTCTTCCTAAGAAGCCTTGAAAGCAGTGAAACGCTCCTATGTTGCAATAACTCAGAACCTCATTGTGAGTGTGCCCAGTAGAGGTCATTCAGCTGAACACAATGGTGGACTAATTAGAGCAAGATGGAAACAGTGGACTAATTAGAGCCAGATGTAGGCAGTGTGGTCGCTTGACAAACAACTGAGCTCTAGTTCTCCAAATATTCACAGAGTGCCATAGGTAGAGGTTTACCTTACTGGTCCGGTTGAGTAGAGTGTAGCCGTCAAAGCTGGAATCAGTAGCACTTAGGTGAAAAGATTGGGAAACAGATATACCCAGTCTACTGGCAGTGTCCTATGTGGACCAGCCTATCTGGCTGACACGCCTGAATGTTTGCAACCACGGCAGAGCTCTGCAGGCGCAATTGTGCAGCAATGCTAACTGCTTAACTTGGCCAAACTTCAAGGGTGTACAAAAGAACCACGGGGGATTTACAAGGATATATTCACCCTGAACAGCTGGAGGCCTGCAGGCGGCAAGATACCCGGAATTCTTCCTAAGAAGCCTTGAAAGCAGTGAAACGCTCCTATGTTGCAATAACTCAGAACCTCATATAACTCAGAACCTCATTCTGAGTGTTGCCCGCAGAGGTCATTCGGCTGAACACAACCGTGGACTAATTAGAGCCAGATGTAAGCAGTGAGTTAATTAGAGCCAGATGTAGGCAGTGTGGTCGTGTGACAAACAACTGAGCTGTAGTTCTCCAAACTTTCACAGAGTGCCATAAGTAGAGGTTCAACTTACTGCTCGGGTTGAGTAGAGTGTAGCCATCAAAGCTGGAATCAGTAGCCCTCAGGTGAAAAGAAACGGAAGCAGATATATCCAGTCTGCTTGCAGTATCCAACGGGGACAAGCCTATCTTGCTGCCACACCTTAATGTTTGCAAACTCGGCAGAGCTCTGAAGGCGCAATTGTGCAGCAATTCAAACTGCGTACCCTGGACAAACTTCACGGGTGTACAAGAAACCA
>NW_012267593.1:26528-27023 GCF_000151885.1 Dipodomys ordii | reverse complement strand
GGGATTTACAAGGAGATGTTCACCTGGAACAGCCGGAGGCCTGCCGGCAGCAAGATTCCGGAATTCTTCCTAAGAATCCTTGAAAGCAGTGAAACACTCCTATGTTGCAATAACTCAGAAACTCATTCTGAGTGTTCCTGGCAGAGGTCATTCGGCTGAACACAACCGTGGACTATGTAGAGCCAGATGTAGGCAGTGCCGTCCATAGTGATGGATGGACAGTAGTCGCAAGACAAACAACTGAGCTCTAGTTCTCCAAACTTACACAGAGTGCCATAAGTAGAGGTTCAACTTACTGCTCCGGTTGAGTAGAGTGTCGCTGTCAATGCTGGAATCAGTAGCACTCAGGTGAGAAGAACGGGAAGCAGATATACCCAGTCCTCTGGCAGAGTTCTACTTAGACCAGCCTATCTGGCTGCCACGCCTGAATGTTTGCACCCCCGGTAGAGCTATACAGGCCCAATTGTGCAGCAATGCAAACTGTGTACCCTGGCC
>NW_012267593.1:25182-25514 GCF_000151885.1 Dipodomys ordii | reverse complement strand
GTACCCTGGCCTTACTTCACGGGTGTACAAGAAAACACGGGGGATTTACAAGGAGATGATCACCGGGAACAGCCGGAGGCCTGCAGGCAGCAAGATTCTGGAATTTTTCGTAAGAAGCCTTGAAAGCAGTGAAACACTACTATGTTGCAATAACTCAGAACCCCATTCTACTGTTCCCGGCAGAGGTCATTCTGCTGAACAAGACCGTGGACTAAGTAGAGCCAGATGTAGGCAGTGCCGACCATAGTGCTGGATGGATAGTGGTCGCGTGACAAACAACTGAACTCTAGGTCTCCAAACTTTCACAGAGTGCCATAAATAGAGGTTCAACT
>NW_012267593.1:21080-23299 GCF_000151885.1 Dipodomys ordii | reverse complement strand
TGAGTGTGCCCAGTAGAGGTCATTCAGCTGAACACAACGGTGTACTAATTAGAGCAAGATTGAAACAGTGGACTAATTAGAGCCAGAGGTAGGCAGGGTTGTCGCGTGACAAACAACTGAGCTCTAGTTCTCCAAACTTTCACAGAGTGCCATAAGTAGAGGTTCCGATTACTGCTCTGGCTGAGCAGAGTGCAGCCATCAAAGCTGGAATAAGTAGCACTCAGGTGAGAAGAATGGGAAGCAGATATACCCAGTCCACTGGCAGTGTCCTATGTGGACCAGCCTATCTGGCTGCCACGCCTGAATGTTTGCAAACACGGCAGAGCTATGCAGGTGCAATTGTGCAGCAATGCTAAGTGCTTAAGCCAGGCCAAACTTCACGGGTGTACAAGAAACCACGGGGGATTTACAAGGAGATATTCACCCTGAACAGCTGGAGGCCTGCCGGCGGCAAAATCCAGAATTCTTCCTAAGAAGCCTTGAAAACAGTGAAACACTCCTATGTTGCAACAACTCAGAACCTCATTCTAGTTTTCCCGGCAGAGGTCATTCGGCTGAACAAAACCGTGGACTAATTAGTGACAGATGTAAGCAGTGGACTAATTAGAGCAGGATGTAGGCATGTGGTCACGTGACAAACAACTGAGCTCTAGTTCTCCAAATTTTCACAGAGTGCCATAAGTAGAGGTTCCGCTTACTGCTCCGGTTGAGTAGAGTGTACCATCAAAGCTGGAATAAGTAGCACTCAGGTGAGAAGAACGGGAGGCTGATATACCCAGTCCGCTGGCAATGTCCTAGGTGGACCAGCCTATCTGGGTGCCACGTCTGAATGTTTGCCACGGAGGAAGAGCTATGAAGGCATAATTGTGTAGATATTCAAACTTCCTACCCTATCCAAACCGTACGGGTGTACAGGAAACCACGCGGGATTTACAAGGAGATGTTCACCCAGAACAACCTGAGGCCTGCTGGCAGCAAGATTCTGGAATTCTTCCTAAGAAGCCTTGAAAGCAGTGAAACGCTCCTATGTTGCAATAACTCAGAAAATCATTCTGAGTGTTCCCCGCAGAGGTCATTCAGCTGAACACAACCTTGGACTAATTAGAGTCAGATGTAAGCAGTGGATTAATTAGAGCCAGATGGTCGCTTGACAAACAACTGAGCTCTAGTTCTCCAAACATTCACAGAGTGCCATAAGTAGAGGTTTACCTTACTGGTCCCGTTGAGTAGAGTGTAGCCGTCAAAGCTGGAATCAGTAGCACTTAGGTGAGAAGAATGGGAAGGAGATATACCCAGTCCACTGGCAGTGTCCTATGTGGACCAGACTATCTGGCTGCCACCCCTGAATGTTTGCAACCATGGCAGAGATCTGCAGGCGCAATTGTGCAGCAATGCTAACTGCTTAACCTGGCCAAACTTCACCGGTGTACGAAAAAACCACGGGGGATTTACAAGGAGATATTCACCCTGAAGTGCTGGAGGCCTGCAGGCGGCAAGATTCCCGGACTTCTTCCTAAGAAGCCTTGAAAGCAGTGAAACACTACTATGTTGCAGTAACTCAGAACCTCATTCTAGTTTTCCAGGCAGAGGTCATTCCGCTGAACACAGCCGTGGACTAAGTAGAGCAAGATGTAAGCAGTGGACTAATTAGAGCCAGATGTAGGCAGTGTGGTCGCGTGCCAAACAACTGAGCTCTAGTTCTCCAAACTTTCACAGAGTGCCATAAGTAGAGGTTCAACTTAATGCTCCCGTTGAGTAGAGTGTAGCCATAAAAGCTGGAAACAGTAGCACTCAGGTGAGAAGAACGGGAAGCAGATATACCCAGTTCGCTGGCAGTGTCCTATGGGGACCAGCCTACCAGGCTGCCACGTCTGAATGTTTGCAACCGTGACAGAGCTATGCAGGCGAAGTTGTGCAGCAATGCAAACTGTGTACCCTGGCCAAATTTCACCGGTGTACATGAAACCACGGGGGATTTTCAAGGAGATGTTCACGTGGAACAGCCAGAGGCCTCCCGGCAGCAAGATTTCGGAATTCTTTCTAAGAAACCTTGAAAGCAGTGAAACGCTCCTATGTTGCAATAACTCAGAACCTCATTGTGAGTGTGCCCGGCAGAGGTCATTCGGCTGAACACAACCGTGGACTATTTGGAACCAGATTTAGGCAGTGGACTAATTAGAGCCTGGTGTAGGCAGTGTGGTCGCGTGAAAAACAACTGA
>NW_012267593.1:18345-19767 GCF_000151885.1 Dipodomys ordii | reverse complement strand
GGCAGTGTGGTCGCCTGCCAAACAACTGAGCTCTAGTTCTCCAAACTTTCACGTAGTGCCATAAGTAGAGGATCAACTTACTGGTCAGGTTGATTAGAGTGTAGCTGTCAAAGGTAGAATCAGTAGCCCTCTGGTGAGAAGAACGGGAAGCAGATATACCCAGTCAGCTGGCAGTGTCCTTCGTGAAGCAGCCTATCTGGCTGCCACGCCTGAATGTTAGCAACCGCGGCAGAGCTATGCAGGCCCAATTGTACAGCAATTGAAACTCTGTACCCTGGCCAAACTTCATAGCTGTACAAGAAACCAGGCGGGATTTACAAGGAGATGTTCACCCGTAACAGCCTAGGCCTGCCCGCAGCAAGATTCCGGAATTCTTCCTAAGAAGCCTTGATAGCAGTGAAACGCTCCTATGTTGCAATAACTCAGAACCTCATTCTGAGTGTTGCCCGCAGAGGTCATTCAGCTGAACACAACCGAGGACTAATTAGATCCAGATGTATGCAGTGGATTAATTAGAGCCAGATGTAGGCAGTGTGTTTGCGTGCCAAACAACTGAGCTCTAGTTCTCCCAACTTTCACAGAGTGCTGTAAGTAGAGGTTCAACTTACTGCTCCAGTGAGTAGAGTGTAGTCGTCAAAGCTGGAATCAGTAGCACTCAGGTGAGAAGAACGGGAAGCAGATATAGCCAGTGCGCTGGCAGTGTCCTACGGGGACCAGCCTATCTGGCTGCCAGGCCTGAATATTTGCAACCACGACAGAGCTATGCAGGCACAATTGTGCAGCAATGCTAACTGCTTACCCTGACCAAACTTCACGGGTGTACAAGAAACCACGGGAGATTTACAAGGAATTGTTCACCCAGAACAGCCAGAGGCTTGCCGGCAGCAAGATTCCAGAATTCTTCATAAAAGCCGTGAAAGCAGTGAAATGCTCCTATGTTGCAAAAACTCAGAACCTCATTCGGAGTGTGCTGGCAGAGGTCATTCGGCTAAACACAACCATGGACTAAGTAGAGCCAGATGTAGGCAGTGCCATCCATAGTGCTGGATGGACAGTGGTCGCATGCCAAACAACTGAGCTCTAGTTCTCCAAACTTTCACAGAGTGCCACAAGTAGAGGTTTTGCTTACTGCTCCGGTTGAGTAGAGTGTAGCCGTCAAAGCTGGAATCAGTAGCCCTCAGGTGAAATGAAACCGAAGGAGATATACCCAGTAAGTGGCAGTGTCCAACGGGGACCAGCCTCTCTGGCTGCCATGCCTGAATGTTTGGAACCTTGACAGAGCTCGACAGGCGCAATTGTGCAGCAATGCAAAATGTGTACCCTGGCCAAACTTTACGTGTGTTCAAGAAACCTCGGGGGATTTAAAAGGACATGTTCACCCTGAACAGCCGGAGGCCTTCTGGCAGCAAGATTCCGGAATTC
>NW_012267593.1:5756-6945 GCF_000151885.1 Dipodomys ordii | reverse complement strand
GTCATTCGGCTGAACACAACCGTGGACTAAGTAGAACCAGATGTAGGCAGTGCTGTCCATAGTACTGGATGGACAGTGGTCGCATGCCAAACAACTGAGCTCTAGTTCTTCAAACTTTCACAGAGTGCCATAAGTAGAGGTTCCGCTTACTGATCCGGTTGAGTAGAGTGTAGCCGTCAAAGATGGAATCAGTACCCCTCAGGTGAAATGAAACCAAAGCAGATATACCCAATGCGCTGGCAGTGTCCAACGGGGACCAGCCTATCTGGCTGCACCCCTTAATGTTTGCAACCTCGGCAGAGCTATGCAGCTGAAATTGTGCAGCAATGCAAAATGTGTACCCTGGACAAACTTCACGGCTGTACAAGAAACCACGTGGGATTTACAAGGAGATGTTCACCCGGAACAGCCGGAGGCCTGCCGGAGGCAAGATTCCGGAATTCTTCCTAAGAAGCCTTGAAAGCATTGAAACACTACTATGATGCAATAACTCAGAACCTCATTCTGAGTGTTCCCGGCAGAGGTCATTCGGCTGAACAAAACTGTGGACTAATTAGAGCCAGATGTAGGCAGTGGACTAATTAGAGCCAGATGTAGTCATTGTGGTCACATGACAAACAACTGACCTCTAGTTCTCCAAACTTTCACAGAGTGCCATAACTACAGGTTTAGATTACTGCTCTGGTTGAATAGAGTGTAGCCGTCGAAGCTGGAATGAGTAGCACGCTTGTGAGAAGAACGGTAAGCAGATATACCCAGTCAGCTGGAAGTGTCCTACATGGACCTGCCTATCTGGTTGCCACGCCTGAATGTTAGCAACCGCGGAAGAGCTATGCAGGCCCAATTGTACAGCAATGCAAACTGCGTACCCTGGCCAAACTTTACGGGTGTACAAGAAACCACGCGGGATTTACAAGGAGATGTTCACCCTGAACAGAAGGAGGCCTGCCGGCAGCAAGATTCCGGAATTCTTCCTAAAAACCTTGAAAGCAGTGAAACGCTCCTATGTTGCAATAACTCAGAACCTCATTCTAGTGTTCCCGGTAGAGCTCATTCCGCTGAACACAACGGTGGACTAAGTAGAGTCAGATGTAGGCAATGCCGTCCATAGTGCTGGATGGATAGTGGTCGCGTGACAAACAACTGAGCTCTAGTTATCCAAACTTTCACGGAGTGCCATAAGTAGAGG
>NW_012267593.1:0-811 GCF_000151885.1 Dipodomys ordii | reverse complement strand
TAGGCAGTGGACTAATTAGAGCCAGATGTAGGCATTGTGGTCACGTGACAAACAACTGAGCTCTAGTTCTCCAAACTTTCAGAGAGTGCTATAAGCACAGGATCAGATTACTGCTCTGGTTGAGTAGAGTGAAGCCGTCAATGTTGGAAAGAGTAGCCCTCTGGTGAGAAGAACGGGAAGCAGATATACCCAGTAAGCTGGCAGTGTCCTACGGGGACTAGCCTATCAGGCTGCCACGCCTGAATGTTAGCAACCACGGCAGAGCTATGCAGGCGCAATTGTGCAGCAATGCTAACTGCTTACCCTGGCCAAACTTCACGGGTGTACAAGAAACCACGGGGGATTTACAAGGAGTTGTTCACCCTGAACAGCCAGAGTCTTGCCGGCAGCAAGATTCCAGAATTCTTCCTAAGAAGCCGTGAAAGCATTGAAACGCTCCTATGTTGCAATAACTCAGAACCTCATTCTGAGTGTTCTGGCAGAGGTCATTCGGCTGAACACAACCGTGGACTAAGTAGAGCCAGATGTAGGAAGTGCCGTCCATAGTGCTGGATGGACAGTGTCCTACAGGGACCAGCCTATCTGGCTGCCACGCCTGAATGTTTGCAACCTCGGCAGAGCTCTGCAGGCGCAATTGTGCAGCAATGCAAAATGTGGACCCTGGCCAAACTTTACGTGTGTACAAGAAGCCACGGGGGATTTAAAGGACTTGTTCACCCTGAACAGCCAGAGGCCTTCTGGCAGCAAGAATCCGGAATTCTTCCTATGAAGCCTTGAAAGCAGTGAAACGCTCCTATGTTGCAATAACTCA
>NW_012267592.1:215414-240676 GCF_000151885.1 Dipodomys ordii | reverse complement strand
AGACTCATATCTTCAGTTAACCACCAGAAAAGTGAAAGTGGTGTTGTGGCTCAAAGTAGTAAATTGCTGGCTTTGAGCAAAAAGAGCTCAGGAACAGTGTCCAAGTTTTGAGTTCAAGCCCAACAACTGACAAAGAAAAAAAAGATTTTTTCATCTCTCTGAGCTAGTTTTCTTATATTTGAATAATATGAGTAATATATTATAACATAACATCTATGATATATTAGGTTATATTATATATTCCATGCATCCATATATAATATATTTGTAATGCATTATATATTATAGAAATTCATGTAATATGTTATATATATAAATTTTATTTACTACTCATTGAATTCTCATATCTAGTGAACTAAGACTCTCCTTATCTCCATGACCCATTTCTGTACATCTACTTATTTATTGCTGGTATTGGGGCTAGAAATCAGAGCCCTTAGAGTTTTTGATCAATTGAGCCACAGTTCCAATTAAGAAGTTTGGTGGTTAATTGGAAATAAGAGTCCTAAAGATTTTACTATAATTTGTGGAGGGGAAGGGGAAAAACAAACCGTTTAAATAGGGACCCATTGCAACAATGAGATTTACAAGTCCTTATGTCCAAAACAAACTTTACAACTTTGGTGCAGGGGGCGGGGAGGGGGGGCGGGAAGGATTGGGGGGGGCAGGAGGATGGGAAGGGATGGGAAGAGGAAACAAAGGTGGAGGCTACAATGATTGATAAGAAATGTACTCATTATCTTGCCCTTGTAAGTGTAACCCCCTCTGTACAGCATTTTCACAATAAAAAAAAGGGAAAAAAAGGATTTTACTACTCAAGCTAGCTTTGAGCTGTATCCTCAGATCTCAGCCTCCTGAGTACTTAATATTACAGGAATGAGTCACTAGCACCCAGCTCCTGCACATATATTTATAATATGAATACCATAGTTTAGTAATCCATATCCAGTTGTTAGGAGATCTTTTGAGTTTTACCCAACATATATTGATCCATTTATAAAATATCTATGTACAGAGGAAACAATATCCATGTTACCTGTATCTTTATTAAAGAAGGGTAAAGTGATATCTGTAGAAATCAAAGTAACCAACTTTGATTTGGTATTACAAACATATAGACCATTGATGAAATATAATAAAACTTCTGATTGTTAGAATGGGTCAATGTATTCCTATTTAAACATTTTGTTTTCTCCCATTGTAACAATGAGATGTACAAAACACTATGTTGAAAAACGAACTTTATAATTTAGGCTGGGGGGCAGCAAGGGGGCCGGGGGTACAGTTGTGGATGTGGGAGGGAAGGGATATTTGGGGAAAAACAAAGGAGGAGGTAACAATGCTTGATTGGAAATGTATTCATTACCTTGCTCATGTAACTGTAACATCTCTGTACAGTATTTTTACAATAAAAAACTTGAATAATAATAATAAAAAAACTTCTGAAAGTATACTAGGATATTGTCAGGTAAATTGAAACACTGAAGTCCTTCAAACATTCAAAAGATAGACCTGTTTAGAAACTTCAGTTATTTGGGAGATTTTGAAAAATTATAGTTTATAGCTTGTAAGAATTTTAAAAATAATAGGATAAAGGTAGGAGAAAATGAGAATAGAAAGTGGGAGTTGTCAGAAAAAGATAGAGACAGAAGAGCAGAGACAAAAGGGAAGAGTAGTGGAAATTCTATGGCACTGATTAGTAGTAGCCTTTTAAGCACAAAGAGGAATAAATGTTTAAGTCATAAATAGCAAGGGAACTTAAGTAGTAATTCACTGAAGTTTTCATGCTAGCCACTATGCCAAACATGAACTTACAGTATAGTTACAGAAAAAGACTTGTTAAAATTATGATAAAATTAAACATTCTCCAAAACATCTCAGAAAAATATATCCTTCCAGTCTTATTGTCAACTTTGCTAACATAGCAGCTAATTGAGTATCTCACTATAAATACTAGGCCTTGGAAACTAAAACTTGCTCACAAGTTCAACCCCAATAGGATTCTCCTTTTTCTGTCAATCTGGGTTCAATCTAGGTCAATCTGAGTTCAGAGACTTGCCTTTCAGGTTCTTTAGTAATGGCTGAATTCCTCTCTCTGAAATAGGAAGAACCATTATACATGTGCTTCCAAAACAAATTTAAAAGGCTGATTATTTCATTTGCATGTTTACTTATCTCTTTTTAATTTCTGGTTACAACACTGGCTTGCTCTCTGGTGTATGTGAAACTCAAGAATTATATGTAGTTTAAGTTGAAAGACATGCTGGTCAACTGGTGGTTCACACCTGTAATCCAAGCTACTCAGGAAGCTGAGATCTGAGGTTTGCGGTTCAAAGCCAGCCTGGGAAGGAAGGTCCATGAGACTCTTATCTCCAATAAACCACCAGAAAACAGGAAGTGGAGCTGTGGCTCAGTGGTAGAGCGCTAGCCTTGAGCTGAAGAGGACAGGGACAGTGCCCAAGCCCAGAATTCATGCCCCACGACTGACCAAAAAAAAAAAAAGTTGAAAGAAATGAAAAAACCTAAATCATCCCCTCTTTTCTCCTGAAAAGAAGAAAAAAGACATATAGGGAAATATTCATGTTGAAAATGATCCCTTGAATAGGTCTTATAAAGAACCTCAAAGTAATTACATTTTATCACAGAAATATATAAATATTCATTGATTCAATTAGTGTTTATTAATAGTGGTCAATATTGTCTCTATCACAGTACCATATGGAAGATGATTGCTTATGAAAAGACATGTACTCATGTTATTTTCTTAGGACATTAAACATTATGTGTGAGACATCAATTTAGCTTAATATACTTGATTTAGAAAGTCAGTTTATGACTGTCAAATGAGCCAAACACTTAACTGGGACAAAATCTGGAGATGGACTACAATAGTCATAGAAAGTAAATGAGATAGGAGAAAATATCAATATTTTATATTCATCTCTACCCTCATAGTGTTAGTAATACAATTTTTCTACATTATGAGCAAATTTAGTTTTTCACAATATAACATATAATTATTTAATCTTTGTTTCATACATTTATACATTTTGTCACCATCCATCAATTAAGTGCTGTGTGTAAGTTGATACAATGTGGGAGCATCTCTGTCAGTGCTTCTTTGCAAGCAGGAAGGGGAAGAGAAGTTACTTCTCCTATGCAACTCAGATTCTAGTTGATGAGATAGTTACCAAAGTAGTAAGAAAACACATGGGGTCATACTAATCTCATTTGCAATTTTTCAAGAAGATGAAATAGTGTACCTGAGAGAGACTGCTTAGAGACAAAACTGTGCTATGGCATTTTATGGGGAATTATATATTTTTGGTACATGGAAACAAAATGGAGTACATTTGGTGGCTGATTCTTTTTATGCTTTTTATTATAAAAATAGTGTACAGAGGGGTTACAGTTACATGAGTAAAATAATGAGTACATTTCATATCAAGCTTGTTACCTCCTCCTTTCTTTATCCCCTACAATCCTTTACCTCCCAACCTCCCCAACTCTTCCCTCCCCTAGCCAAGTTGTAAAGTTTATTTTCAACATAGTGTCTTTTACATCTCATTGTTACAATGGGTCAACCTGTATCCTTATTTCAGCATTTTGTTATATCCCTTCCCCTTCCCAAATGAGAAAAATGTATACAAGATTCAGAGCACCAAAATCAAATGCAGTGAAGACAGGGGTTATACTATGGGGGAAGCACATACAAAAGAAGCAAAAAATCACATAGTACATCTTAAAGATGTTAAAAAACAATAGCAAGAAAGAAATGAACAGTTGTGTCCCTATCTTGGGGTTCATTTCACTTAACATCACTTATATAGTCATATGTGCATAGCTTTTTAACTTAAAACAGACCTGAGGACCAATGGAATAGAACCAAAGACACAGAAATGAACCCACAGACCTATGGCCACCTAATCTTCCATAACAGAGCTAAAAAATAGAATGGAATTAAGACAGACTCTTTAGTAAATGGTGCTGGCAAAACTGGGTAAATACCCGTAGAAAACTAAAGCTAGAACATATTTACAATGTACCATGTGATATTTTTTTGTTTCTCTGTATGTTCCTCCTCCATAGTATAATTCCTGTTTTCACTGTATTTGATGTCAGTGCCCTGCATTTGTATATACACTTCTCTAATTTGAGAAGGGGAAGGGAAAAAAACAAAATGCTTAAATAGGGATACAGGTTGGCCCATTGTAACAATGGGATGCATAAGACACTATGTTGAAAAACCAACTTTACAATATAAGTGGAGGCAGGGGAGTGTAGTTGTAGAGGTGGGAGGGAAGGGATGGTAGGGGGAAAACAAAGGAGGAGGTAACAATGCTTGATAGTAAATGTACTCATTACCTTGCTCATGTAACTATAACCCCTCTGTATAGTATTTTTATAATAAAAAAGTATAAGAAAGAAGTCAAAAAGAAAAAGAAAACTAAAGCTAGATCCTTATATATCACCCTGTACCAGAATCAACTCCAAATGGACCTTAAAGTCAAATTAGACACCCTGAAAACATTACAGAAGGAATAAGAGAAACTCTAGGGCTTTTTGGCACAGGCTAAAATTTTCTTAATAAATACCCAGAAACACAACAAAGAAAGGTTGGACAAATGGGATTGCATGGTGGCTGATTCTTACATAAAAAATAATGCTTCAATATTGTGAATATAGGGAAGTGTTTGATTGTCTTCACAAAAGACCAGAAGCTGATGGGGCCAGGGAGAAGTGAGCTAGTTAAGGAAGCTTATGATGAGTCAAAAATAACAGAGGAAAGAATTTTACAATGGGGATGTGTCAACTGTTTGAAAGACACTCTTTTTTCTTTTTTTGTCTTTTGTGGGGCCTGAACTCTGGGCCTGGGTGCTGTCCCTCAGTTCTTCAGCTCAAAGTTAGCACTCTACCACTTGAGCCACAGTACCACTTCCAGCTTTTTCTGCTTATGTCATGCTGAAGAACTGATCCCAGGGCCTCATGCATCAAGGCAAACACTCTACCACTGAGCCACCTTCCCAACCTGAAAGACACTCTTGACTGCATGTGTGGCTCAAGTGGTTGAGTGCTTGCCTAAAAAGTACATTTCCCCAAATTCAATCTCTGGTACCACATACACAAACAGGATGGCCTAAGGAAGGAGGGAGAGAGAGAGAAATGAGAAGAGAGGGTGAGAAGGTGGGAAAATCTATATGGCAAAGGGCAGGACTGATAACCTAATTTAGAAGACACAGAATTCATGCAATTCTTTGACTCTGCTCTGCTCAATCACCTTAGAATATATATATTTTCTGCCTTACTTCTCTTCCCCCTTAAACGTCATGCAAAGAACATAAATGTGAATAAAAGATTTAGCAAGGTGGAAGTACTACTACTACAAAATCAACTCTGGATTCATCTCAAAAGGAGTTACTGATTACTTAGAAAAATCTTAAATATATATTTGTGTTTCCTAAAGTAATACAGTTCATTTCTTCTATTTTCAATGTGACAATGGCCTGAAGTATTAAAAAGAGATTTTTAAGCCAAATCTCAAGAAAAACAGTATTTAGCAAGTACCGAATGAGTCATAATTTGTGTTCAATTTGTTCAGTGCTCAGACATTATTTACATAATAGAATAAATCACTACCATGCAATTTTACCAATGAAGATATCAAACATCACAGAAGGAAATCCATTTGTCCTGTGTGGCAGAGGTGTTTCATCCAGCCCACCAAGAATATCAAAGGATTTTGATGTCTTTGAGCCTTATATATTTGAGCAGTGTTGTAAAAGTTAATACTTTATGAGAAAAAAATTGTACAACTTACCAATACATTATTGAATTTGAAATGTGAATCTGAATTATGTGCAATTTTGATATTTCAAGAAATCTTGACAAAAAATCCATCCCAATCACATAGACCAAAACAGTAACCTGCTATTTTTATTTACTCTTTTAAAATTTTATCGTAAAGGTGATATTCAAAAGAGTTACAGTTACATGAGTCAGATAATGAGTATATTTCCTTTGAACACTTTTCATCCCTCCTCCATTCTCCCAGCTTTTCCCCTCCTAATAGCCCTCCCCCAAAAGTTGCTCAATTCATTTCGAACATAGTGTCTAATGACCTGTTACTTTTAATATTTACTTTCTGACAAGCTTTTTTATATGCTTTTGCAGACCTTCACATATGTTTGTATATTTCACCAATGGTTCATATATAATGATATTGTGGATTTATTGAGTGATTTAAAATGCTATCTTTTCTTTAACTTTATTATATTTCCTTAGCTTTATTGATACCTAAATACTTATGTCACAGAAAAGAAAAGAAACCTTGTCTCATTAACATTCCAGAAATCTAGTAAGAGATAGGCATCTTGGGATGGACCAAATGAGGAAAAGGATGGACATATAAAACTGGACAATGTAAATTGTTATCCATATATTACAGACAGGTAATTTGCATACATTGTACCAACTCAACCTTACAAGTGGCACAGGATTATTTTTTCTATTGACAAACAAGAAAATTGAGTCTCAAAATGTCTAATGATTTTGGAAATTGGCAAAACTATCACATGTTGGGTTGATGGCTATGCTTCCAAGCTAAAATGTCATGCTTATACACTAAACCATTTTACTGGACCTAATATAAAGTAATTAAAAGGAACAAGAGAGAAATTTTCTTTGAAATTAAATGAAGGAAGCATTTAATTATCATATCCCAAATGTGGAAGAGTTTCTTTAGACCTCATAGCTTCTGTGCAGCAAATGTTTCCTTTCCATTCCTGACATTACTAGGCCAAGTATGGCTTCCTTTGTAGTTAAGACCAGATGATGCTCAAATGACTTTGGCCAGTGTTCATATTCTGCTATTTTCCCATTTCTTTTAGTGAATTTTTTATTTTTCATATGGGGAACAGGCCTATTCTATGCACTTGAAGATAACACAGATTCACCTTCCCTTGGGAATTCAGAGTTCACCAATAGAATATTGTTGGTGGATATACAACCAGTTTACAACCCTCACTTTATGTTTACTAATTGGTCATAGTCAGGCTTGTGCTTAACAACATCACTGGAATCCAGAAAATCTGTTTTCTCCTGGTAAGACTGAAATCTTAATACATGTGAGTAAAATGTCTAACAAAGCCACAGAAAAAGGAAATCGTGTTTAAAAGTAGTATGCTCTAAAATGATGTAATATTTAGGGGAATATTTATATTTATATATAATTTATATTTATATTTAATTTATATATAATTTATATTTATATATAATTATGAACAAAGGAGGAGGCCACAATGCTTGATAAGAAATGTACTCATTATCTTGTCCATGTAATTGTAACCCCTGTGGAGCACATGGGCAGCAAAGATGGCTCTGAGAAGGAGTTGAGTGGGCAGAGCCCTATTTGCTTTATGTTCAGTGCTCAGTGGGTAACCAGCCTGTGGAAGCTTAAGTGCATGATAGGGTGTGACCTTTACAGTGATTGGTTCCTTTTCCTCCCCTCCCATGCCACCCAGTCTTTTTTGCTTTAAAAAGTGCTTGGTGTGTGTTAATAAAGGAGTTCCTGCTTGACTTGACTCCTCGCTGTATCTGATTGTCTCCTGGGCTAAGGGAAGCATCTGATTATCTCCCAGGTTAAGGGAGACTGGGGAACCAGCAAGTGGTTCACTTACCTTTCCACCAACCCCGTCCATCTTTCTTGGGATGGACGAAGATCTGACAAACCCCTCTATACAGTATTTTCACAATAAAAAATTATGAATGTGTTATTTTAAATCATTTTCTTTACTAAAGAAAGATTGATTTATCTCTTTTTTTCTTTAAATGCTTATATGATTTGTGACAAAAACATTTTGAATTCTGCTTTTCACATTGCTTGTTTTTTTCACTTTTTCCTGTTTTACCTCTTCCCATGTTCTTTATTACACTAGCATTCACAAATAGCCATTTTCTATAGTCGTTATTTAAAGCTGAAATTAGCTCTGGAATATCTTCACTGAATATATGGGATACTTAAATATTATGTAAATTACTTTTCTATAAGTTTTAAATTGTTCAAACAAAAGAATACCTTATAGTTATTGAAATTTCAAGAACTGTTTAGCTTTAGCAAATTAAATTAGAGAAAAATGGTTAAACAGAAAGGACATCTACTGTTTAAATCAATGTGATGCACTTGGTGCAAAAGTTAAAAAAGAAAATACACATTTGGTAAAAATTTAATAGAAACAAAGGGTCATGTAAATTGCTGAAGGTAAGAATGATTTTTTATGAATATTTATTCTGTAGACAATGTAGAACCATAGAACTTGTCAAGGAAGGAATCACACTGCTGAATATGTTATTTAGAAATAAACTTGGAACAAAGTCATGGCACAGGATGAAAATGTGAAGAAATGGAATGGGGAAACAGGAGCTCAGCTATGATATGTGATGACCAAAATCTCAATTGGATTAAATGATCATTTTTATTTGTATTTTTCAAAGTGAAAACCTGATTCATTCACAACAAAGCTCTAGAATGGGCTATAAATCTACAAGTAAAAGGTATATATATAATATATATATATATGAATATATACTGGGACCTGATAAATTATACAGATCTCTAGGCATTCACACAGTGAGACCAAAGAGGATATTCTTGGTAGAGTTATAAAGGTGCAATAGCTATGTGCATATATAAAGTAATATTTATTGAATGAACTCTAAGAAATGGAAATGAGGTTTTTTCCCTTTATTGTTGTTTGTGTTTCCTTTTCCTTTTGTTTATTCATCTGTCTTTTGGAAGGTAGTGGGGGGACACAGTTATGGAGGGACAAAGTGAAAATGAACTATACAACTTGTGGGTGGGATTGGGAGGGAAAAAACAGAGAGAACAAAGGAAGGGGTGACATTGTCCAAAAAGAGATGTAGTCTTTATCTGACTTACATAACTGTAACTCCTCTGTATATCACGTTTTAAATAACAATGAATAAATTTAAACATAACAGCAGTGCTCTAAAACATCATATAGAATATTTTCTATTTTTAACCATCTTTTTTCCAGTGGAATAAAAGCATTTTAGTTTGACAATATAAGAAGGATAATGAAAACTTCAAAGTGATACTTCTAGAAGGAATGTACATTTCAAGCATTTGTATGAAATGTTATGAGTTTATGAGTTTATGAAATGTATGAGTTAATTCAGGATTACATAATCCTGCCTGCTTTTACTTACATCTAAAGCAAGAACCTGACCAACACTACAAAACCTACATTCTATACGGTGAAATAAATATCCAAAATAGAAATTGGACCAAATTTGCCTTAATCCAGACCTTTTCAAGGTATTAATTGAAAAATTAACAGCAATACACTTATGTGTACAGGCATAGTCAAAGGTATATTTTAAATATACAAATTGGATTAAAAAAAGAAATAAAAGCAGGCATGGTGTACATACTTGCAAGTCCAGCACTCAAGAAGCTGAGGTAGCATAATATCAAGTTTGAGAATTTTTTGCCTGAGATACTTTTTGAGACCTTGTATGCAAAAAGAAAGAAAGAGAGGAAGAAAGAAAGAAAGAAAGAAAGAAAGAAAGAAAGAAAGAAAGAAAGAAAGAGAAAGAGGGAGGGAGGGAGGGAGGGAGGGAGGGAGGGAAATACAAGAAATCCAAAACTAATTTGCCTCATTTAAATTGCCAGCTCTATGTACCAAATCTAGCCTAGAGGGATCACATGTGTGAGAATAAGAGCTTTACTCCCATGTATGAAAATTGGCAACAATTGGAATGTCTATCAATACAAGCTATTTAAATAATTTATGGTGCATTCACAGTGGACAATTGTGCAGCTGAAAAAAACAAATGTATATGATTGTATGGAAAAAAATCTTCAAAATGTGTTTGAAATTAATTTGAAGTGAACAAACTAACTGAAGCATGATGAACTTAACACCCTATTATTTTTGGAAATGGGGGATGAATGTGTGTACGTGCATCAAGGTAGAGAGGGAGGAAATATATCTCTTTAAAAAATGAGAAAACCCCTGTTTTCTCTGTATTTGTTGTTGGTATAAATTGTGGAGAGGAAGGGAAAAAACCAATTGTTTAAATAAGGATACAGGTGGACCCATTGCAACAATGAGATGTAGGGGGGATCGAAGGGATGAGAAGGGGAAACAAAGGAGGAGGCAACAATGCTTGATAAGAAATGTACTCATTACCTTGCTCATGTAATTGTAACCTCTCTGTATGGTATTTTCACAATAAAAAAAAGAAATGAGAAAAATAGATGCTTTGAAGAAAAAACTGAGTGGCTTGTACGGTAATGGAAGAAAAAATTCTCAATATATTTTTACAGGTTTCTGAGCTTTTTAAAGCAAGTGTATTTATCTATTATATGAGTGAATGTTCTTTCTAAAGACTGAATATATATATATGTATAATTTAATATTGAAGAATAAGAAAAGTTAGAATGAAAGAAAAAGAGACAACAAAAAGAGAAAAAGAAGAGAAGGGAAAGGCATAGATACAAAAAGATAAAGCTTTCCTCAGATTGTACTATGACTTTAAAACATCATTGCAGAAGAGAAAAATAGAGTCACATTTTAGAAAGCTTATAGAATTCCATCTTGCTTTGTCAACCCACATCCCAGAGATTGTTTATAAATAACTTGTTGGCTTACAACAAGCATATGAATAATTTAGTGTCTTAAAAATTATATATTTTCAATTTTTTTGGTTGGTCGTGGGGTTTGAACTCTGGGCTTGGGCACTGTCCCTGTGCTCTACAGTTCAAGGATAGCACTCCAGTTGTCTAGTGGTTTATTAGAGATAAGAGTCTCATGGAGTTTCCTGCCTGGGCTGGCTTTGAACCTCGATCTTCAGATCTCAGCTTCCTGAGTAGCTAGGATTACAGGTGTGAGCCACCAGCACCCGGCTTATATTTTCAATTTTTAAATTGGAATAAAATACATTTAAATTGGAATAAAATACCAAAATGCCTAGTAGCACTAATGCCGAACAGTACATAGTTTTGAAAGCAAGGACTTCAAAGTTTACCTTTCATGCTGTTATTTCCCACCATGTTTTTAAAATATGGATAACCTTACCTTCATGCCCTACCATTCCATGTTATAATAATTTAGAAGATATACTAGAAGTGTCAGTGATTAAGAGAATGTATGTATAAGTAAATGGATGAAGATGAGTGATAATTGAAGGGACTATAAGAAGCAGAAATTAAAACTTGGGATATATTAGAATGTAATGGCAAATTTAAACTTAAATGTGTATTTAATGGAAGTGAGAAACCTTTCCAGAAGTCAATTAGATCATTTAAAGAAAAAAATCCTTCAAATGAGCTAGGTATAATTCAAGTTTGTAATCCTAATTACTCTGGAGACTGAGATCTGAGAATCCTGGACAGGAAAAGATCCTGACTTCAAGGATTTGTTCAGTCTGGACAGGAAAATCTGTGCCACTCTTATCTCTAACTAACCAGGGGAAAAAAAAGCCAGAAATGGAGGTGTGGCTCAAGTGCTAGAGTGCCAGTCTTGAGTGCAAATCCAGATGAGAACATGAGACCCTAGGTCAAAGCCTAAGTACTACCACAAAAATTGAAGTCATTAAAATAGATTTACTGCCCCAATAATAAGTATGAATAGAAATTCTGGTTTGGGGTTTTTAATTTTTGGTTTAATTAATTTGTTTTTACTTTTTGCTCATTACCTCTAATCTAAGTTTCTATTCACAGTTAAGGTCCTCACAAGGTTTTACCAAAAGTTTTATTGCTTTAGCTTGTTCATCTTTTGCCCACTCAGTTTTTGAGGCTATTGGTGTTTAATGCATTTGCACACTGCTGTGGATTCAGAGCTAGGAGCAAAGTTCCTTTGGTATCCTAAAGATTTAATTGGGATCACTCACTGTATTTGAAAACATCACTGTATTTGAAAGCATCATGGCTCTTTCTTTTGAGCCTTTTGAAGATCAAAGTGTCACTGGCCTTCTTTCAAACTAAGTGCCTAAAGACCTCACTATCCATTAAAGGATTCCCACTCCATACACAGTGTTGTGTTCCTGAAGCATTCATATAAGGAGATTGCTAAGACTTAGAGGTTTAGTCTTCTAAATAGCCACTCTCTACAGAAGAATGCTTTCCCTCTGGCTCTGCCAGCAAATTGGGGAAAAATCCTCCTGTTACTTAGAGTTATCTAAAACCATAAGAAGAAAACCAATATTATCATGCCAGATAAAAGACCCTATAATTGTGATCCAAGCCTTTATTCTTATAAGATCATGCTCATCCTGTTTTTTACTGCATTTCTTTTTGCTATCCAAGTCATCTATCCATAAATATCACTTTTCTAAAGAGAAGTTCACATATCAAGCAATGTTGTTAACTATCCAACAGCAATGGTGGATCTATTTTTTTAATACTCAACAAAATAATAACCTAAAATACAGCTAGCTAATCATTGGGGTTTGTTATATAGTGGTACAAATTGGACACTTACTCTGTGTATACCATAGGGGTTTTTCATATGTAATAAAGTATATCAGACTGCCAATTAAGACACAGGTCAATAATTACAAGGAACAGTAACATATGTAGAAAATTAGAAGAAAGTATAAAAAATTCTGTCCTTGGCAGCTATGACATGACAGAGCTCATTTACTTTCCTATTTAACCTAGAGTACCTTACCTTGACAAATTAAGCTGGGACTAGCAGACACTCTGTGACCAATGGGGTTGAAATGAGTGACATTCAATGACATCCTCTTTTATACTATGCACATTTTAATAGACTCGTTTATGGACTTGCACTGCCAGAAGGACATCAAAAAAGTTTTTAAATCATCAATTTCTTGAAAGGGAGCAGCTCAATTAATTATTAAAATAAGAACCCATAGCTTTGATTTGATTACACAGAGCTATTTCACACACTTCTCTGAACCAAAAGATGTTTGAACCATACAGGCTCTATGTTGTATTGGCAAGCATTGTAATACTGAAAAAAGGTAAGTGTCTCATATATATTTCACCAACCTGAACCAAAGTTAGTATTGCTCAGCATTTATATACATATGTTTGTTGTAGATTTTCAAGTTCAAAAACCAGTGGAAGAATTTCTCATTTATAGATATGTAGAAAAGAATATTTATCACTTCTTGGAAATTATTAAAGAAATATATAGGCTAATTCTATATTTCTTCCTAATAGACATAGATTGCAGATAACAAAATTCAAAAGTCAACTACTATATATTGCTTGAAATTTGTTCTCTTTTAAAAATTAATGTATATCAATAGCCCTAAATGTTTGTTTCTTTTCTTCACTGATAGAGTTCGACAGAATGATAAATTTTATAATGACAGACATGCATTTTTCCTAGGTAAAGAGCACCAAAGTGAAGCAAATATAAAATCTGTCATTGTACAATTCTTGCTTCTAAAGAGACATGATGTAAAAGACTTGCATTTCATGTATAAAGAATCTCTCTTTCTTTAGTTGTCATATTTTGGAATTTGAAGTTATATCAGAATATAATGAAATAAAACTTATTATTAGTGAGGAATGGAGTATGAAAGGGCTGAAATATACAGAGGGACAGGTCGTCTGGTAAAATTTTCAAGAAAGAAAGACTGGTCACCATCTAAAGATGGTGAGGAACTTGGGTCAGAATTCAGGATTTGTTTCAGGTTTTTTAAATCTTAAAAAATGTTTTTGTAAAACTGATGTACAGAGGGCTTACAGTTACATAAGTAAGGTAATGAGTACATTTCTTTTTGAACAATGATACCTCCTCCCTCATTTTTTCCTATTCCCATGCCCCTGATTCTCCTACTACCCAAGTTGTAAAGTTTGTTTCCAACCTAGTGTCTAGTGAGTACCACTGTTGCATAGATTTACCCTTTGTCCCACCATTTATGTGAGTCCCTTCCCCAAATCAAATAAACTCATATACAACACAAAGGGTACAAAAATAAAACAGAGCAACAACAGGGAATAAGCCAAAGGAAATAAAACAGTACAATAGCAAAAAACAAAAATGAAAATCTTTTGCTTAGATTTCCTGGAATTTGTTTTAACAAGCATCATTTTATATGGTTATGTCCACACCACTATTGAGCCATTGTGATCCTCTGTCAAGAATAACCTAGACATTGTAGTTATTACACATGGGGGAAAACACGCAGCCTATTTGGGTCTGGCTTATTTCACTTAATATAATTTTTACAAATCATTCCAATTCATTCCAAAAGGGAAAATGTCATTCTTTCCATTGGAAGCATAGAATTCCATTGTGTATATATACCACATTTTCTTGATCCATTCATCTATTGAGTGGCATCTGGGTTGATTCCATATCTTAGCTACACCATAAATAGTACTGCATGACCATGGTTGTATTGGTAGATTTGGTGTGGCTTTATTTGGGTAAATGTCAAGGAGTGGAACTGTTGAGTCATATGGAAGCTATAAGTTTGTTCTTTTGAGGAACTTCCATACTGTTTTCCAGGGAGGTTGAACAGGTTTACATTCCCACCAACAGTCTTGTAGCATGCCCTTTGACCACATTCTCACCAGCATCTGTTATTGTTAGTTTTCTTGATAATGACCATTATAACTTGGGGAAGTGGAATCTCAAAGTTATTCTGATATGGCCAGAAACATCGAACATTTTTCATGTGTCTATTAGTCATTCTTATTTATTCTACAGAGGTCTCTTTAATTTTTTTTTGGGGTCCGGTCGTGGGGCCTGAACTCTGGGCCTGGGAGCTGTCCCTCAGCTCTTCAGCTCAAGGCTAGCGCTCTACCACTTGAGCCACAGCACCACTTCCACTTCCGGCTTTTTTCTTTTAGCTTATGTGGTGCTGAGGAATCGAACCCAGGGCCTCATGCATGCAAGGCAAGCGCTCTACTACTGGCCACCTTCCCAGCCCTCTCTTTAAGGTTTTAGCTCATGTATTAATGGGGTTGTTGTTTCTTAGTTAATATTTTCAGCTCAAAGTTTGTTTTAGATATGATGTGCTAGTCTAAAGTATAGCTAGTAAAGATTTTTTCCAATCTGTAGGCTAGCTATGTCCTTTGCCATGCAGAAACTTCAGTTTAAACAATCTCATTTATCCAGCCTTTCTTTAATTTGTTGTTCTGTATCTTTACTTAAGAAGTTTCCACCTGTGCCAAGGAACCTTAGTGTTTCCCTTATCCCTTCCGGTAATATTTTCAGGTTATCTAGTCTTACATCTAGGAATTTGATCCACTTGGAATTGATTCCGGTGCAGGGTGACATATAAGGATCTAACTTCAGTTTTCTACACATGTATAGCCAATTCTGCTAGCGCCACTTGTTGAAGACGGTATCTTTCTTACATTCTATGTTTCTGGCTCCCTTATCAAAGATTAGGTGGCTATAAGTCTGTGAGTTCATTTCTGGGTCCTCAGACCTGTTCTCTCCCAGTACCAAGCTGTTTTTATAACTATGGTTTTGTAATATAGTTTGTTTGGTGTTGATATTCCTCCAACACTGTCTAGTTTTGTGGGTTTTTTAAAATTTTTATTTATTTATTTTTTAGTGAGATTTTACAGACTTGTGGTTTTGTAATTTCAAGTTGCCCAACTAGTTGTAGGTTCAGCTGCAATATGACTGGAATGCTGAGGGTGTTCACTGCTGAAGCAGGGAGCCACCTCTTGTTGAGCCTACCTCTCCGTGGGAGGAGCTTCTCCCCACTGGGCAGAGCTGGCTGCTCCTGGGTGGGTTGTTTCTGTTTTCCTCCAGAGAGGGGAAATGTGAGGGTATCCTTTGTCCTCTTCAAAACTATCACTGCTTCTTTGAAAAGTGTTACCAGCCTCGTGCTCCGGCAAGATGGCGTTCTTCTCAGGTAGGTGGAGTCTTTCCTTCCAGATGTTGTTCTCTGGAAGGAAAGGATGATGTCTCTTTTCAGGTACTCACCTTTTGCCTTGTGTTTGGGACTATCCATGATATGATGAGTTGTCTCTGCATCTGTCAGTGGCCGGCTGGGATGTGGATTCCTGTTCCTGCTCTTTAAGCTTGCATTGGAGGTGAGTGGCATGTCCATGTGCATGCTCTCTGCTGCTTTTGTAATGGCTCACCCAGCTGGCACCAGTGGGTGCTTAAATCTGTCTTCTTAAGCAGGCTGCATGTCTTTTCTTCTTTGGTATAAATTTCTGTATAATTATAGCTTATTTGGTGTAACTCTGTAAATATGGGTAATTTGATGGGACCTTCAAACTCTGCTTCTTTGGAGAGAGGTCTTTTGGTCCTTTGTTAATTTTCTGCCATCTTCCCTGAGTTCTTCAATTGCATTTTATTTTTCCCTAGTTTTGGAACTCCATTTACAAAATCTTCAGTTTTTGTGAAACGAAGTCCACTTCTAAGGCAGACTTACAATTGAAGTTCCACCTGGTAGGGACTCATCTGTGAAGATGAGACTGTGTGCAGGCATCTAGAGAAAACCAGGGCTATAAGAGCAATCAGAAAGTCAATAACCTATGTAAATTTTGAATCTTACAAAAATGTTAAACTATGAGTAGTGCAATATTTATACAACTTTTACATCAAGTTCTAAACAAGTTCAGGCTAAGACCAAAATAAACTTATCTGAACTTGGCTTTATTTAGATGAAGTAAACTGATGCAGTTACTAAATTAGTCAAGGTTCTGTAAATGTGTTCATCTATATAAAACACTAAAATACTCAGGTGGGTACAAATATATTTCATTCATATTTCTGAAGCTATCAGAAAAGGCAACAGAAGAAAACATGTCAGGATTTAAGTCTTTGAAACGCTGAAGTCCTTCTCTTCCATTCTGTTGATTTGGGACATTTTGCTCATATCTGTAACTGTTTGACTTTCTTAGTTTTACCTTGTTAAGTCATAATTTCTCTGTTCAAGTCCTTTGGGACTTTACACCTTATTCAAAGTAAAATACAACACCCTAGAAATGACCTACATAGACCATCATGGCTATCTTCCTAACATACCTTTCAGATATTCCCTCCTTGCCCCCTATTTCTGTATTATTCCATGGCAGTCATGTGGGCCTCCTGAACATTTCTAAAATAGCTAAGGCACTTCTTCCTCAGTGCCTTCACAATTATGATTATTTGCCTGAAAGGCTTATTTACATTTCTCTTTCTAGTACTTCTTCTACTTTCTCTTAAAAAAATACAAACCAGAACAAACACTTTTTCCCTTAACAAAACCAAACAAATCTAATCATTTATTTCCCTCACTAATTGCAATGAACTCTAGGTTAGGTTTTTGGATTGTTTCTTTCTATAACCATGAAAAATTGTCTAAGATATATTATACTCTCAAAAGTCGTTGAATACATTAATGAATTCATGAGTAACTTACTTTCTTCAGAGCTAATACTTAACACTTTAGTCTCCTGCAACCACTATATAATTTAGTTTCCCTCAGTGATCTCTGGCTCCCTTGTTACAGCTCCAGTATTCTTTGCTCGTCGTCATCTGTTGCTCCTCAGTTAATGGATCCGTCTGCTCAGGAAAATAATTCTTTAATTTGATGGCCCAGGGATGGAAGTGTCCTGATCTACAGTTCAAACTTCATTGCAGATACTTCCCTGTTCTTCAGAGACTACAAATCAGGATGAACAGGTGAGGGAAGGGGTATGGGAGCTCCAATGGGACCACAAGGCTTGTATATGTTACATTTCATGTAAATCAAACTTCAAGATTAGGAAGTAATTCTTTTTATAATATTTTGGTATTTTTATAATTTAAAAGTATTCCTTTTTGAAAAGATACTGTACAGAGAGGTTATAGTTACATGAGTAAAGTAATAAGTACATTTCCTATTGGGCATTTGTTTTTCCCCTACCATCCTAGGAAGTAATTTCATGAGAAATTTGAGATTCAAAGATAATGAAGTTAAGACCCAATATGACTAAATAACCAGTGGAAATTTCAAATTGCTTAACCTTACTTGTTGTTGTTTTCTGTAATACTGGAGGTTGAACTCAGGGCCTCATGCTCACTTAGCTTGCTTGCTCACTGGCCAAACTCCAGACCAATTGTTTGCTGGCTACTTTTAGGGGATGGAGTCCAGCAAACTTTTCTTTCAGAGCTGGTCTTGAATCACCACCCCCAATAGCTCAGCTCTCTGATTAGCTAGGATTAGAGGTATGTGCCACCAGTGCCCAGATACTTTGCCTTTTATTTACACTTGATTTTTGTGAAACCTATATTTCCTTGACTGTAATTTTCCATGTAAGAGATTTAGAAATTTGTTACAACACTATTTTTGGTATTAACGATGCATGAATGAGATACCCAATAATAATAATATATCTCACAAAAATGTCTGTGATTCAGAACTATTTGATTCTCCTTAAACAGTAGATTTAAACTATTTAATGTTGTGTTATTTCAAAGAATAAAGTGACTTAATTTTTGCCCTTTTTAAAAGGTAAATTTCTAAAATGGCAGATAAAACAACTTGGATTATTTGATATGTATAGACATGCTGTAAACAAAGGACTCAGGAAATAAAAAGTAGCACTAAAAATAGGCAGTGTTTATGTACATTGATTTTAATTTTCTGGCAGGTTAAGGAATGTCTCATGCAATGTATAACATTGTGTTATTGGTCACTGTGATTTCTCCTAGTCCTTACTAGTCTCACTAAGCTGTGTCTGCCCTACCCTTTACTTTCTCATTCCTTAAGACATCTCACTCACAGCTTAGATCTCTCAGCAGCTCTGGTGAAGTTTCCATTTTATTTTCTTTATTTTCCTTCCTTTTTCTTTCTTTATTCTTTTCTCTTTTTTCTCCTTCCTTCCTTTCTTCCACTTTTCTTTCCTTCCTCCTTCCTTCCTTCTTTCCTTCCTTCCTGCCTTCCTTCCTTCCTTCTTTCCTTCATTCTTTATTTCCTTATTTCTTTCTTTATTTCCTTATTTCTTTATTTCTTCCTTTCATTCTGGGTGTGCCAGACCTGGTGCTTGAACTAACAGTCTAGGTGCTGACCTTGAGCTTCTTTTGCTCAGGTAACACTCTACACTTGAGTCACAGCTCCAATTCTGGTAGTTTTCATGGTTTGTTGGTGACAAGAGTATCACAAACTTTTCTGCTCAGGCTAGCTTTAAACCACAATCCTCAGATCTCAACACCTTGGGTAGCTAGGGTTAGAAGCATGAGCTAGCAGCCCCCAGGCTTATATGTGTGTTCTAATTTCCTCCTTCAGAACTCTCCCTCCACAAAGCCCAGAAGCAGTTTATCCATATTTTCTCATTCATATTTAATTCTGATTTTCAGAATTCTTTAGTTTGTTGACTTGTTCCCTCTCTATAAAAATATAGTTTCACATTCTCCTTCCATGATGATTCTCTTATAAACACTGTCTAAAATGGAAAGGCTTGTCTTATACAATTATAGCTATTACAAAGTTAGATGAAATAAAAAGGCACACAAGTGAGAAAATATAGTCAAAGCCTGCTTTTTATTCAATGAAGGATATGGGTCTAATCATCTACCTTTGAATTTCAGGTAACCAAACCTAAAGTTTGAGGATGAGGAGATTCCCACTGTTGTTGGGATGTAAACAATTACAACCTCTGAAGTATGTTTGGAAATTATATTAAGTAAAGTAATCCAGACTTGAAGAAACATGAGTCCCATGGTTTCCCTTATCTGCAATAACTAGTATATGTCTAGGACAAGCAGAAGAGGTCAAAAGCTATGTACATATAACCATATAACCTGATGTTAAATGAAATGAACCAAGAGGTACACAAGAGGTTTTATCTTTGTTGTTGTTCTTTTTAATGTACTTATAATGTACTATGTGATTTTGTTTGTTTCTTTGTATTTTTCCCCATGGTACAACACTTGTTGTCACTGTATATAATTCTGGTGACAGGCATCTTATATACATTTTTCTAATTTGGGGAGGGGAAGGGAAATAAAATGCTAAAATAAGGATACAGATGCCCCATTGTAACAATGAGATGTACAAGACAGTATGTTCAAAACAACCTTTACAACTTTGTGGGGGGGGGTGGGAGAGGGGAGCGAGAAGTTGGGGAGGTTGGGAGGAAAGGAATGATAGGGGGAAAATAAAGGAGGGTGTAACAATGCCCTATAGGAAATGGACTCATTACCTTGCTCATGTAACTGTAACCCCTCTGTACAATATCTTTACCATAATAATATATTAAAAGAAATAAAAGCAATTATAACCTCTGAAGTATGTTTGGAGATTGGTCAAAAAACTAAACATAGAACTTCCCAATGACCTAGCCATGCCACTCTTGGGGATCTACCCATATCATTACAAGTCAGGATGCAGTAAAGACACTTGTACATCCATGTTCATTGATGCACTATTCACAATAGCCAAGTTATATAAACAGCTCAGATGCTGTAGATAATAGTAGATTAATAAAACGTGTATATGATGGAATTTTAGTCAGTCATTAGAAAGAATAAGATTCATGTTATGTGAGATAAGACAAGTTCAGAGAGACAAAGGGTGCGTGTGATCTTTCATATGTGGAAGCTAGATCTAAAACAAAACTGGACATGATAAACCTATACAGGACTCTAGGCATTTGTGCACAATCAGACTTAAGGAGGGTGCTCTAAGGGGAGAAACATGAAGGTGTAACTTCTCTGAACATTTAAAGTAATATCTATTAAAACAAAATCTAAGAAACATGACTTTTTCTGTTGTTTTTTGTGGTGGTGGTACTTGTTTTTGCTTTGTTTTTGTTTTTTCATCTATAAGTTGTAAAAGAGGTGTGCATAAACAGAGGAAGGAGCAAATACAGTCATGCTATTCAGTATACGCTATGTGGAAAATGACATATGTAATTTGTGAGCGGGGATGAGAGGAAGAAACTGGGGGAAGGTAAAAGAACAGATGGCATTTTCCAAAAAATACAAATAAAAAATCATCCTGATATAAAAGCTACCTATATTCAATAATTAGACTACAGACACAGAAGAATCTGAGGACATTGGGATGTTTGCTTTAGTGATTCTAGGTTTCATCCTGACACTTCTCAGCCCAGTGATCTGAAATCAGACAGTTGAGCTTGTGACCTTTGTAGTATTCTATGCTTTCTAAATCCAGTCGTCTATTAAATGTTCAAAATAAATAATTTGTTACAGGTTACAGGAATGGATTTTATGCATAGCACCATAACAAAACTACTTATATAAAGGAATAAGAGATGTATTTGTACAATTTGTGTAAAAGCTAATGTTAAGTAGCTCAAAGTAAATATGAAATGGAAACAGTGGTCTCTGAGTATGTAAACATTGACCAACTCCTATCTAACACCTCCCTTCTTAATGTATTCATAAGTGGTCTTACACATTTTAGGATGTATGCTTCAGTTGGTCCATTGTGTATGTAACTGCATTAACAATTAGGGGATTAAAAGAAAGAATATCAAGAGCAATTAGAATAAACTTTTACTTGGAGAAACCTTAAAACCTTAAAGAATGAACACTGAACAGTTAAAGAGAAACAATTACTTTCAGAGGTGTTTATTTGGAAAGGTAATGGAACAATAATTCTACCCTGCATAAAACATTAATGGAATGATACTCAGAATAAACACAAATTTATGCTCTTCGTATAGCCCCACATGATGTGGGTTTTTTTGTTTTGTTTTTGTTGTGAAAATACCTTACAGAGGGGTTACAATTACATGGGCAAGGTAATGAGCACATTTCTTATCAAGCATTGTTGCCTCCTTCTTTGTTTTCCCCCTACCATCCCTTCCCATCTCCCCGCCCCACCACCCAAGCACTTGTACATCTCATTGTTGCAATGGGTCCACCTGTATCCCTATTTAAACAATTTGTTTTTTTTCCCTTCCTTTCCACAAATTATACCAACATCAAATACAGTGAAAATAGGGGTTATACTGTGGGGGAGAGACATACAAAGCAACATAAAATTATCTTATAAATATGTTAGAAACAATAGCAAGGAAGAAAATACATTTGAGTCCTTCTCTTGGGGTTCATTTCACCTAACATCAACTTATCTGACCCTTTGTTTTTGTTTAAGACCAAGACTTGAGTTTGAGCTTGGTATCTAATGTTTTCACTTATTGGCTAGTGTTTTACCACCTGAGCTATGCCTCCAACTCTGATGTTTCTTTTCCTTCTTTTTCTTTCTTTCTTTTTCCAGGACTGGTCTTAAACTAAAAGTCTGATGTTATTGCTCATAAGGTGTTACAGTACCACCTAAGCCACACAGACAGCCTCAAGATGCTGATTTTTAAAGGGACAGGATGTCATTACAAGGATTAGGAATTAGCTGGAAGAATTCTATGCTACTTACATGTGCCTGGTGTTTGTTTGTGTTGGGAGAACTCTTCTAAACACAAAAGGTTGACTTTCATGAGTCCCTACAAATATCACAGCAAATACACCAGTCTTACCAGTCAATACAATATCACAAAATGTAGCAAATGAAACTTTGGACTCTGAGGTAAAGATGTGTAGAATTCCAATGATTGCATGCTACTAATATGTGGTATGGAATTTGAAAGTAATTCCTCGTAGTTTTCAGTGTATTAAAAAAGAGTCACTTCTCACAAGGGAACATTGCAAAATTCCAAAAGAACCAAATAATAATGTTGTAAACCTTAGGGCATTTTTTCCAGCATATGGACAAGAAAGGCCCTGTATCAACTCCCAGTATAGGAAAAACATGATAGATAGATGGATAGATAGATAGATAGATAGATAG
Source organism: Dipodomys ordii (assembly GCF_000151885.1). Lineage (NCBI taxonomy): Eukaryota > Metazoa > Chordata > Mammalia > Rodentia > Heteromyidae > Dipodomys > Dipodomys ordii. The sequence goes on along the minus strand of NW_012267592.1, from coordinate 217,930 downwards.
ATAGATAGATAGATAGATAGATAGATAGATAGACAGATATGTATAATCCTAAAATAGATAGAAACATTATAGCTTTTAATCCTAGCTACTAAGGAAGCTAAGATCTGAGAATTACAGTTCAAATCCAGTCCAGGAAAGAAAATCCATGTGTTTATTCTAAGAGTATTATCCCATTAATGTTTTATGCAGGGTAGAATTATTGTTCTATTGTTTTTCCAAATATGCAACCAAAGACAGCTACCTCTGAAAGTAACTGTTTCTCTTTAACTGTTCAGTGTTCATTCTTTAAGGTTTTGAGCTGGGTTGGTTCCATATCTTAGCTATGGTAAACAATGCTGCAATAAACATAGTTGTGCTGGTAGCTTTAGTATGGTCTTTGTGATCCTTAGGGTAAATTTCCAAAAGTATGATTGCTGGGTCATAGGGGAGCTCTATATGGAGTACTTTGAGGAACCTCCATACTGCTTTCCAAAGTGGTTGAACAAGTTTACACTCCCACCAACAATGCAATAGGGTTACATTCTGTCCACATCCCCTCCAGCATCTGTTGTTAGTTGAGTTCTTAATTATAGCCATTCTAACTGGGGTGAGGTGATATCTCAATTTTGTTTTGATTTGCATTTCTTTTAAGGCTAGAAAGGTTGAGCATTTCTTCATGGTCTATTGGCCATCCTTCTTTCCTTTTCAGAGAAGTTTCTCTTTAAGTCTTTCGCCCACTTATTTATTGGGCAGTTGTTTCTTTGAGGATTTGTTGTTGAAGGATTTAATTTTTTGAGTTCTAGGTATATTTTAGATATGAGACCCTTGTCTGTTGTATGGCTAGTGAAGATCTTCTTCCAATCCATGTGCTTTCTATTGATCTTGCTAACTATGTCCTTTGCCATGCAGAAGCTCTGTAATTTCATGCAATCACATTTGTCCAACCTTTCTTTGATTTGTTGTTTCTGGGTCTCTATTAACAAAATTTAAGCCTGTGCCAAAGAGACCTAGGGTTTCTCCTATTCCTATCTGTAATGTTTTCAGAGTGTCTGCTTTGACTCTGAGGTCTTTGATCCATTTGAAGTTGATTCTGGTTCAGAGTGATATATAAGGATCTAGCTTTAGTTTTCTGCAGGTGAATAATCAGTTTTGCCAACACCATTTACTGAAGAGGCTGTCTTTCTTCCATTTTATTTCTTTAGATTCCTTATAAAAGATTAGGTGGCTATAGGCCTGTGGGTTCATTTCTGGGTTTTCAATTCTATTCCATTGTTCCTGAGGTCTGTTCTTGTGCCAGTATCAAGCTGTTTTATTATTATGGCTCCAGTAAAGTGGAGCCCTCCAGGCTGGGGAATTGTGGCTGGAGTTGGCAGGACACTCGGTCCCCCTTTCTGGGCTGCCATCACTTATCTCTGCTTTCTCTCCTTTTAAGTGTCTCTTTTCTGAATGTCAGTGTTTCTCTTAGTCACTTCCCAGAAAATGCAGCTATCCACAGGCTGCTTTGCAGCATCAGTAGAACAGGTGAGTATAGCCACCTATATTTAGCTATCTAGGAACCCAAACTCAATGTTACTACATCAGCTGTAGTAGCAGCACTGTTGTCAAAAATGAGCAAATGCTAAAGCATGTTACTGAAATTTTGTTTTTTATGCTTTTTATTGGTATTCCAAAGGTGATGTACAGTAGGGTTATATAAGTCAGATGCAGAATATATTTTTGTATGTTTATTATAAAACTGTTGTACAGACCAGTTATAGTTACATGAAGAAGGTAATGAGTACATTTCCTATTGAACATTGTTACCTCCTCCTTTGTTGTTTTCCCCCTACTATCCCTTCCCTCCCACCTCCACAACTACCACTCCCCCCCCACAAGAATTGTAAAGATCATTTTCAATATACTGTTTTGTACATCTCATCATTACAATGGGTCAACCTGTATCATTATTTAAACATTTCATTTTTTTCCCTTCCCCTCCTCGAATTAGAGAAGTGTACATACAAGATGCAGGGCACTGACATCAAATACAGTGAAAATAGGGGTTATGCCCTGGGGAAGGAAGATACAAAGCAACAAAAAAATCACAGGGTACATTAATACATTAGAAACAATAGCAAAAAAAGATATTTGTGGGGCTGGGAAGGTGGCTCAGTGGTAGAGCGCTTGCCTTGCATGCCTGTGGTCCTGGGTTCCATTCCTCAGCACTACATAAGCATAAAGAAAATAGCTGGAAGTGGCACTATGGCTCAAGTGGTAGAGTGCTAGGCTTGAGCTGAAGAGCTGAGGGACAGCGCCCAGGCCAAGAGTTCAGGCCCCATGACCAGACCCCTCCCCCAAAAAAGATATTTGTATCCCTATATTAAGGTTCATTTTGCTTAACATCATCTGATATGGTATTATGTACGTAGCTTTTGGCCCTTTCTGCTTTGTCCTACACATGCACTAGTTATTGCAAATAAGGGAAACCATGGGACCTATGTTGCTTTGGGTCTGGCTTACTTCACTTAATACATTTTTTTCCATGTCTTTCCATTTTC
>NW_012267592.1:198380-206269 GCF_000151885.1 Dipodomys ordii | reverse complement strand
TTTTCTAACCAATGGAGCAAATGTCATTCTTTCTGATGGAGGCATAAAATTTTCTTCATCCATTCATCTACTAAGAGACATCTGGGTTGGTTCCATATTTTAGCTATGGTGAATAATGCTGCTATATACATAGTTGTGCTGGTAGCCTTATTATGGCCTTGTTTCTGATCATTTGGGTAAATGCCCAGAAGTGGGATTGCTGGGTCATAGGGGAGCTCTTTGTGGAGTCTTCTGAGGAACTTCCATACTACTTTCCAAAGTGATTGAATGAGTTTACACTCCCACCAACAATGAGGTAGGGCTCCTTTCTGTCCACATACACTCCAGCATCTGTTGTTATTAGAGTTCTTGATTATAGTCATTCTAGCTGGGATGAGTTGGAATCTCAATGTTGTTTTGAATTGCATTTTTTTATGGCTAGAGAGGTTGAGAAGCATGATTAACAGAAAGAACAGTGCTGGAGGAATATCAATACCAAATTTCAAACTCTACTTCAAAGCCATAGTAATCAAAACAGCTTGGTACTGACACTTGAACAGACCTGAGGACCAATGGAAGAGGACTGAAAGCCCAGAAATGAACCCACAGACCTATAACCATCTAATCTTTGATATAGAAGGGAAGAAAGAGAGCCTCTTCACTAAATGGTGCTGGCAAAACTGGCTATTCACCTGTAGAAAACCAAAGTTAGATCCTTATATATCACCCTGCACCAGAATCAACTCCAAATGGATCAAAGTCCTTGGAGTCAAAGCAGACACCCTGAAAACATTACAGGAAAGAACCGGAGAAACACTAGGTATCTTTGGCACAGGCTGAAATTTTGTTAATAGCGACCCAGAAACACAATAAATAAAAGAAAGGTTGGACAAATGGAATTGCATGAAACTGCAGAGCTTCTTCATGACAAAGTTATGATATAGTTAGCAAGATCAATAGAAAGCCCAAGGATTGGGAGAAGATATTCACTAGCCATACAAAAGACAAGGGTCTCATATCTAAAATATACTTGAAAGTCAAATAATTGAATCCTCCAACAACTAATCCGCAAAAAAAAACAACTGCCTGATAAATAAGTGGGCTAAAGACTTAAAGAGAGACTTCTCTGAAGAGGAAATAAGAAGAATATTTGGCTAGGGGGATAAAAAGGGGGAGATGGGAAGGGATGGGAAGGGGAAACTAAGGAGGAGGCAACAATGCTTGATAAAAAATGTACTCATTACCTTGCCCATTTTATTGTAACCCCTTTGTATGGTAGTTTCACAATTAAAAAAAAGAGTATGTTTCTCTTTGGAAAATGTCTCCCCTTCCATTGCTCTCTCCCTGTTTTTCCCTTCTGTCCCTATCCATGATTTCCACATAGTGTCTAGTATCACTGCTGCATTGGTTCACCATTTGTGCACTTCCCCTTTTCCCTCCCAAAGACATAAATGAACAAACATGACAAAGGAAAAGAAAACAAAACAAGCAACACAGAAACTATTGTTTCATTTCCTAGAGTTCATTGCGATAAATATTATTTATTATGAGCAAGTGCGCACAGGTATTGCACCTTCATTATTTTCCTTATCTTTAAGCAGTCTTTCTAGGGGGTTATCAATCAATGAATCAGTTCACAAATTCATTGCATCTTGATTGAATTCAGTCATTTCATTATTCTCCCTATCCTTCCCAACCTTCCAATCTCCTTAGTTTGTCTACTTTCATAGGATATGAATTGAATATTATGGCTGCATTTTCTCCCCTTCCTCTCTTCATTTGTCTACCCATTTGCTCTTGATCTCACCATATACACCTTACACATACACTTGCAACATACAAATACACCAAGTTTTCTCTCAGATATGGAAACTAGGTCTAATTTATAAATATACAAGTAAACATGGAATTATATGGACATGTACACAAATGTATTAACTGAAGTACATCATTTGCAGGGGAGAATTCATAAGGTGTAATTTCTTAGAATAACTAACTCAGAGTCCAAAAGTAAATTAACTTTCTAAATGCAGGACAAATTTGGTTCCTATGGCTCACATATATAAGCTTAAATTCCTCAAAAAGCTGCAGGGATCATTTTTCAAAGCCAGTCAGGACAGAAAAGTCTTCACGATTCCATCTCCAATTTATCAGTGAAAACCAGGCTGGAAGTATGGCACAAGTTTGAATGCTGTCATATATAAAGAAGCAAAAATATGATCTGATACTATCAAATATAAAAAAAGATCATATACATTTAGATTTTGCAGACCTTATTTTACGTAGTGTATTCATAATTTTTCCGTCCATATGTCTAGATTAGGCCTCAGAGTAAGTTCAGTAAGTGACTAATTGCAAAGCATATATTATCAAATTAAAAAAATCTAACAGATTCAATAATAGAATTGTCATTTGGAATTAGGTTGTTCTACACAGTACCATAGGATGAAACATTCTTTCCCTTTTTTAAAATTCTGTGTCAGTCCTAAGGTTTGAACTCAGGGCCTAGGAGCCATCCCTGAGCTTTTTTGCTCAAGGCTAGCACCCTCATACTTGAACCACAGCTTCATTTCTGGCTTAATTGGAGATAAGAGTCTCAAGGCTCTTTGCTCAAGCTGGCTTTGAACTGCAGTTCTCAGATCTTGGCCTCCTGAGAAGCTAGGATTACATGCATGAGCCACTAATACCTGGCTGATCTTGTCCTTTTGAATGTATAATTAATACATTTTAGAAAAAATGAATACAGCCCAGTGATTCATTAATTTGCACTAAACATGGTAAAGGGTGTTTTTATGTGATGAATTCTCACCTCAGGCAGTTTTGTAGGGAAAGATAATAAAGGACAAGATGGTATTAAACCATTCTGCTGTAGTATCAGTGAAATGAACACTTAGGATACATTACTGTACTAATAAACCCACATGTTTTGTTCTGAACTTGAAAAAGGTAATGCTATTCTTACCAAGTGCAATCTACTACTACCAGTAGTGGCATTGATGGGAAGAAGAGAAATGACTTTTTCAAATCTAGCAGTAAACCCATAGCAAAAAGCCTTGTAACACAAACAGTATCATGTCTTAAAATGTAGTTTACATTTATCCTGGTATTCACTTTCTCTCAGACAATAGCTTGATGGTCAGCCATGCTTCACATCAAAACGTAAGGGCATATTTCACTTAATATAATTTTTTATTAAGTGAAGTAAGCCAGGCCCAAAGAAACATAGGTCCCATGGTTTCTTTTACTTGCAGTATCTAGTATATGTCTGAGTCAAGCAGAAAAGGTCAGATAAGGTGATGTTAGGGAAATGAACCTTAAGATATGTATTCAAATGTTTTTTTTTTCTTTCATGCGATTGTTTCTAACACATTTATAAGATTATTTCTTTGTTGCTTTGTATGTCACTCCCCCACAGTATAACCCCTGCTTTCACTGTATTTGATGTCGGTATAATTTGTGGAGGGGAAGGGGAAAACAAATTGTTTAAATAGGGATACAGGTGGACCCATTGCAACAATGAGATGTACAAGTCCTTATGTTGAAAACGAACTTTACAACTTCGATGGGGGTGGGAGGGAGGGGGAGCGGGGAGGATTGGGTGGTGGGGCAGGGGGAGGATGGGAAGGGATGGGAAAGGGAAACAAAGGAGGAGACTACAATGCTTGATAAGAAATGTATTCATTATCTTGCCCATGTAATTGTAACCCCTCTGTACAGTATTTTCACAATAAAAAAGTGGAAAAAACCATAAGGGCATAGTGTCTTAAAGTGATTAATGAATTTTCTAAAAAGGAAGCTGTCAACACTGTCAAGCTGATCTCAATAAGAGGGGTAGACGATTTCAAGCTTCAGAAAATTGAGAAGCATTTTGCTCTAACTTCTTTACTTCCCAGGGTCACTTAGGATAATATTGTTATCTATTTATTGAGAAGCCAGTTTCTTTTGAAAAAGAATGTAGAGGATTAATTTCATTATATTAGTACAGTGTTATTTTCCTATTCAATGTGAAGCCTGTTTCTTAATTACAACGTTGGAGAGACCCAATATGTTCTACAGCATGGTCTAAGGCTCACTGACATGGAACTTGTGAGCTGTACTTTCACAGCACGTATAGGGGAACAGGGAAGAAAGGATTGCGGAATTTTGGAAATAGCTTGACTCACTGGCCTTTTCACTTCTGGTAATAGTTGTAAAGAGCCAAACACAATTTTCCTTAACTTTGGTGCCTATATAACTCCTTTCTCTATATTTACTCTTACATTTTCTCTAAATGGAATCATCCTCTAGCAGTCACTGAAATGTTATATTATTGTCTTCCCTTTTATAATCAGACTTCTATTTTATTTAAAAAATGTTCCTTTTTGCTACTCTAGGATTTCTAATGGAACTTTGTTATAATATATCCTTTATTGTGTATTACTTTCTACTCTGCCAACAATCAAGCTGAGAAGTGTTTCTGCTACATAAGTACACTATTTTGCTTTATTTTCTTGCTCAAAGCTGGCATTCTACCACTTAAGCTACAATACAAGTTTAGGTTTTTTGCAAGAGGAATATGGATTTGTCTGCCCAGGTTGGCTATGAACTTCAATACTAAGAACTCAATCTCCTTAGTAACTAGGATTAGTGCCATGAAGCACTGGTGCCCAGCAGAGTACTCAGCTCTAAGACATAATTTATATCCATGTTATGTGAAACATTAATGATTACAGAGAAACAGGATAGAAAAACACATTAATTTTCATAATTACAACCACTCCTGGATGATGTAGAGTGATATTTTTGTTTTTACTTACCCATATTTTTCAGTTTTCAACATTGACTTTTGTGTGTGTGTGTGTGTGACCATCATGGGCTTGTACTCAGAGCCTGGGTAAGGTCCCTGAAAGTTATCACTCTAGCAGTTTGAGCTACAGCTCCATTTTTTCTGGTGGTTAATTGTATACAAGAATCTCACAAACTATCCTCATATCACATTCCCCTGAATAACTAGAATTACAGGCATGTGTCACCAGTGCCAGGCTTTAGCAATGATGACAAAAAAAAGTCAAAGATGCTTAAGATATTTACATTATTTTAGTCACTGATCAAACTACAGAAAATGTCATTTTTTATCATTAGCACAACTATAAGGTACAAAAAAGTTCTATCTGAGATAAGGAGATTGTATGTTGGAAATGATTAGCATTTTCAAAAGAATTAACTCATTTGTTACTATTTATCAGGCATATAAAACATAAAGACATAGAAATTTTGGTTACTAGCAATTACAACTGTTCAGGAAGATTTTGTTCTGTTTTGTTTGTGCTAATAATGAGACTTAAATACAGGCTGTCCTAGTCTCCCTTGGCTTGATTCATTGGCAGGTTTTCTACAACTTAAGGACACCTTCAGCCTAACTTTTTACTTCAGCCTAACTTTTTACTTCAGTTTTGGAGACCCAATCTCATAGTCTTTTCTCTCTGGGTTGGTTTTGAACAGTAATCTTCCAGTTTTCAGGCTTTCAAAATAGCTAAGAGGACTAGGCCACTGAATTTTTACTAAAGAATACAAAAAACAAAGTGTTTTAAATAATATATGATATGAAACCTTTTTATAAACAGAAAAGGGTTAAATAAAATTATAAGATTATTAGTAGAAGGACTATCTTTTGAAGCCTTATAAAATGGGTCTGACATTTTTAAATCAGGGTGTGTGTGGAGACAGAGGAATACTCACGTTGATTTTTAGTCCTTTACAGTGCTCTGCTTTTATAATATGATGGGTTTTCTAGGAATAATATCTATTTATATTATGATATTAAGTGACTAATCACACATTCCAGATTCTAGAATGCCTATTCTCCATCCTCTACTTGCTTCTACTTTTTATTTTCTAAGTCTCTAAGGTGGAAAATAGATTTCTTAAATATAGGCACTGGGATTTGAAAAATTCCAAAAAGACATGACATTTAAAATTCCCAATTCAGGTCATATTCACTTTATGGCCTACTACATGCATATCATCTCTGGGAAAAAATTTCATGTTTAAAATATTATCCTGCATTTTAACTTTGTCTTTAATTTTTTTTACCAACATGTTTCACTTTAGACAGATGTATTTTAGCCTATGGTATTTTATGAACTTAAAACTGGAGAGTGAATGTGTGATCACTTGTGAAAACAAAAATTGAAAAGATGAATGATGAGATGACTCAGGGGACTTTCTATTGAAAGTTTACTTGATAAAATTTCTAATATATTCTTCCTTATAATAAATACTAAAAATGACAAGATTGCTAAAAAATAAGATTCTATTGCTGACATTTTCTCCAGCTTAGTTATCATTGCTTTATTAACTATATACAACCTCATTTTCTTAATATAAGAAAAACAAGTAAGTCTTATACAAGAAAAAGGAGTAAGTGATTTGTTCTAAGGGAACCCTCCTCAAAGACATGGCTCTCATTCTTCTACTACTTAAAAATAACTTATTGCTAACCAAATTTCTTGTTGCTAGCTTTTCTTAATATGTAATACATGGAAGAAAGTAATTATAAGTTTAGAAAAAACGTTTAAAATCAATTATTTGAATATCTTTACTCAATTTCCCAACCTTACTGTAACTAGAACTTTTGTTTGTTTGCTTTTGGTCATGGGGCTTGAACTCTGTGCTTGGGCACTGTCCCTCTGCCCTTCAGCTCAAGGTTAGCATTCTACCTACCACTTGAGCCATAGCACCACTTCCAGTTTTCTGAGTGGTTTATTGGAGATAAGAGTCTCACAGACTTTCCTGCCTGGGCTGGCTTTGAACCATGATCCTCAGATCTCAGCCTCCTGAGTAGCTAGGATTACAGGTGTGAGCCACCAGTGCCCAGCAGAGAACATTTTCTTATATTTTATATATCAGTTTAAAAAAAGAAAGCCAAAAGTATTTGACCAGAGAGAGAAATAGACAGAGGAAATATTCTACTGAAAATTAATTTAAACACCTCTCCCCACAAGTTTAGCAAGGTGTAGAGATACAAGCCTTTAATCCTATCTACTTAGGATGTAGAAGCAGGTAGGTACATTTTTTAGGACCAGCAAGGGAAGTTAGACTTTTCTTAAGGGGGGTATGAAGGGGGAGAGGACAAAAAGAAAAAAAAGGAAGAAACTCTTTTCTTTTCCCGTTCCCATTCTTCTTTCTTTCACTCTCTCTACTTTCATCCTACCCAACCTATTTCCTGCTTTGAGATTAGGACTTAGTTAACTCTCCCTGAACCTCCCCACATCAATCTATTCCTATTTTTTACCCACATCTCTCCCTAACCCTAATAATTTCTGGTCTTCCAAATTCTTCTTTGCGATTTGTAGCCATTAACCTATAGTTGTTTGATGTTGAATAGATGTATCTGTTGAACTAGATTGTATCTGTAGACTATTGACTGTGCAAATTCAGACTTGGGTTGATGCTTGCCTTAAGTTAGTGTTCTAGAACAAAACTGGTGCTATTTTCATCTCAAATGGGCAGAGTAAGCCGAAAAAACACAAAAAAAATGGCAAATCCGGATATCTCAATTCCCAATCTTGATAATCAGGGGTCAGAACAGATAATGAATAATCCAGAGGAGAATTCCCAAATAGCTTTACAAACACTGCTGGCAAACATGATAAATGAAAAGTTTGAAAGCATACAAAGAAGTCTGTATGAGCATGATAGGGAGAGAGAAGAGGCAATCCATAAGTTTATACAGGAATATCATAAGCCTGAGGAAGCTACTCAAAAACTGATACAGGATTTGCATGAGCAGCTTAAGAATACAAGAGAGAAAGGCAGGAATTGCGTGAACAGGCTGAGAACACTCAAAGAGAACTACAGGAATCCCAGGAATGGGAGGAAGCTAATCAAAGAGTAATACAGGAATTGAGAGAGCAGGAAGAGAATACACA
>NW_012267592.1:184424-192925 GCF_000151885.1 Dipodomys ordii | reverse complement strand
AAAAAAGGAAGAAAAAAAAGGGATTGGGGAGTGGCTTAATTGGTAATGTGCTTGCATAATATGCAGAAGGCCATGGATTCACCACTGGTACTACAAAACATGAATTAATGGAAACCATCCATTAAAATCCTTAATGTAATTTTATTCTCTTAAAATATAAGCTTGGTTCTGATGACTCATACCTGTAATCCTATCTACTTAGTAAGCTGAGAGTGGAAGACCAACCCTGGCAGACAAATTTTCAAGAATTCACCTATAACTAGCAGAGTTATATATAACTGGCAGAGTTGCTCACATAGTAGACCTCTAACCTCACCATCAAAAGGCCCTGAGTTTAAACACTAGCACTTCATCCACAAAAATATCTTATAAACTATGATATATTGTATTATTCCTTTATAATACCCAATTCTTTTCTGCATTCACAGTGATTACACAGACAATTATTGAGCATATTACCAGACCACATAGTTAGAACTTGTGAGGTACAGTACTAAGAAATTAAGATACATTAGTAAAAAACAAATTATCAAGGAGATGAGAGTGATATGCCTAGATTTAAACTATTAGAAAACTAAAAGGTACAATAACAAAATTGTGGTACAATATGATTCTATGGATCCTCTAAGCAATCAGGAGTGGGGAAATATTTTGGGAGGTGATACAAGTAGATCAAAACCTGAGTAATAATTGAAGTCTGACAAGGTTCCAATGTTAGGTTCCAGAGCCAGCATCCCTGGTATCAACTACATACATGTTTAGTATCTGAATTCATCAACCTTATCTATAAGTAGAAAGTAAACAATTGTACTTGATGCTTCTTAATAAAACACATTTAAATTAAATTAGAGTTGGCTTAACTGGGAAATAATATATGTCAAATGTCTATATGCAGATAATTTTTCCCATTGAAACTAGATGGATATCTGAATATTCATCATGAAAACTTATATAGTAAAATAGGTAAAGATTTTACAGAACTGCTAGTAGGAAAATCACTGCCGAGATTTTTACTCAATGTGGAATAAGTTTTGTCCACTTGCTGAGTGGTTGTAGCAGAACTCCTCAAAAGAGCTAACTGAACATCTGCAGTGGAGCTACAGCCAATAAAAGCTACCACTCCTGAAAGATGACACCACAAGTTAATCAATGGGAATAATCAGTAAAGTAGTTATCTGAAGCCAGAGAAATTGAGGCAGCTATTGGGAAAAATAAATCCATTTATCTTAGAAAGCATCAGTGTGAGAACCAGTGGTATACTTGAGGAAAGAATAATTTTCTGCACTTTCTGCTTCAAAAGGTCACCAAAAGATCACTCTCTTTCTGTAGTATAAGACAATTAGGCTTCATCAGTTAGTCTATTGTTATATTCATAATTAAGGAGTCATAAAAACAATTTCCTGAAAAGTCAGAAGCTTGTTTGAGTGCTTCTGTTTATATTCTATGCATCCTGGAAATATACCTGCCAAAGCTGAGACCCTAGTGCACCAGGAAATAATTGCCTCATATCTTGTAGACCTTGTAAGCACACTACTATGGGCCCTGAAAATGTGGACTCTAGTTCCTTCAGTAATAAGAGCAGGTAGATCAGAGTGGTTTTAAATTGTTTTGAAAGCCTTAAAAGGTGGTCTAGAAGTGAATTACCAGGCTGAGTTGGGACAAGTGCATAGGGATTCAGGCCCTCCCTTCTCCCTTCTTAAATCAAACCAGTTTTCTGTATCCATATGGGATTCTGCTTATAAATCTCTTTGAGGTCTATATCCTGTGGCTATGAATTTTGCAAATATCTAGAGTAAGTGACTTTTACATCCACATTTACATGCAAGAATGTGATTTTGTTCAACTGTATTGTATTCTTTTCCCATCTCTAACCCTTTCTCTGACTTGGTCTCCACTGCTGCAGGATTCCTGAGTGACTGCAAATTCCGTCATTACCTCTTGATGATACATGTGGTTGGCATTTGTCTGTCATTTCCAAATCGACCTCATGTTTGAAAGAAGGTTCCAGCTGGAAAACAAACTTCCTGTTTCTAATCTTCTGCTGTTGTAAGAAATTTCCCACAGGGTTTCCTCTATTTCCTTTTGCTCTGCTTTCTCTGCTACAAACCTAACAAATATTAATCTCTTCTGGTTCCCATTTTCCCTTACTGTATAACTTAGTTTTCTTTTTTTTTAAGCCTAAAATGCCTGCCAGTGAGTTTCACACTTCATCATATCTCCAGAAATATTGTACCAGGGTCAAAGTCAGAGGCTGCAACTTGACAAAATTTGTTGCAAGGTGGTTTGGTCTCCACACTGTCTGTAGCTGTCTCCTCCCAGGTCCTCAAACTATAAATTAGGGAAGTGGCATGGAATTTTATCATTCATATACATTAGGGAAATAAAGAAGGCTGTAAGTTTGGTTGGGTTTACATCATATCTAATAAGACTAACTTACAAGTCAATATTCTTTTTTATTTTCTTGTGATGGGATTGTAATTCTTGATCATACAACACATCAGAGGACAAGGCTTGAGGGAGGAAGATGATTCAGAAACAACTTTCTGGTGAGGAGAGATGTGGCCAATATTGCATGTCTGCTGATCCAATATCATTTAATATTTAATCTTCCTTTTGGTGTCTATGAAGCCTGTGGAGATTCCAGAGCAAAGAAAAGTGGATGTTCTCTTAATTTATTTTTATATTTTCATCTAATGTTTTTATTGTGAAAGTACTGTACAGAGTGGTTACAGTTACATGAGCAAGGTAATGAGTATACTTCTTATCAAGCATTGTTGCCTCCTCCATCCCTTTCCTCCCACCTCCACAACTGCACTCCCTCCCCTCCCCCTAAATTGCAAAGTTCGTTTTTCATCATAGTGTCTTGTACTTCTCATTGTTACAATGACTCTCTTAATTTAGATAAAACACAGTGTATACTTTTCTAATTTGTTCTTAGCAAAAATAATGAAATTAAAAGCCTGTGTTTTTATATACTAAATATCATATTTGGCTAAGAGAAAATTAGAATTCAATGGGAAAATTGTTGCTATTTAGAAATTATGCTTTGTTTTACTGACAGGTGAGTTAGACATAGCTGTAATAAAAAATTAATGAAAATATTTTTATTTAAATCCTATAGCAATCAATATTAATTAGTAATCAATAATTATGATAAATGTTTAATTTTACTAGAATTTTGCCATTATTAATTTCTTTAAAAATTTTGAATTTTTTTGAAAACCATTTTGATTTTTGACGTTTCCTAAACAGTCATAGATCTCGCTTGTGACCCAGTAGTTCCACTCTTAGGTGTTTATCTCATAGAAATAAAAATATTGGTTTACAAAGAACTATTTTTTAAAATTTTATTTTATGGTAAAGATACTGTATAGAGGTTTACAGTTACATGAGTAAGACAGTGAATGCATTACTTGTGGATCATTGTTACCCCTTCCCTTTTTGTCCCACTATCCTTTCCCTCCCCGACCTCCCACACTTCTCCACACACTACCCCACCCCCACCCAAAGTTGTAAAGTTCGTTTCCAATATACTGTCCCATGGGTATCATTATTACAATGGGTCAACCTGTGTCCTTGTTTCATCATTTTGTTATTCCCCTTCCTTTCCCCAGATTAGACAAATGTATATACAAGATGCAGGGTGCCAAAATCAAATACAGTAACAACAGGGGATATACCATAGGCAGAAGAACATACAAAGGAAACAAAATCACATAGTGCATTTAAAACAACAGAGACAGACCTCTTGTGTCCATATCTTGGGGTTCATTTCACTTAGCATCATCATATATGGTCATTATGTACATAGCGGAAGTAAGCCAGTCCCAAGGAAATTTAGGTTCCATGGTTTCCCTTATTTGAAATAATTAGTATACATATAGGATAATCTTATCAAATGAGTTGAAAAGCTCAAATTCTATGAATATTTTTATTTCCTTTAAGTAGTTGTGCAAAAGACTTGCCATTCACTGAAGCAGTTTATGAATACAGTGCCTCTTGATCAATGTCATCCCTTTCAACATTCTCACAAACCCCTCCCAATTCACCCCTTCCCTCTTTGTCACTGTTCTTAATTTTTAGGTTAGATATTGAACTTTTTTGTCATTTAACAGAGCAATTTATGCATACAATGCATGATGATCTGTGTCATGCCTTAAAAATCTTTACCCTCCCCTTAGACCTACCTCTTCCACTTTTTTTCTCAATTTTGTGGGTTTTTTTCCCAAGGCATTCTTGTCTTCATTCTGCTCTCTTCCCCCATTCATTCATTCTTCTACCCATCTTCCCATCCCCTTATATTTTTGGTCTTTAACTTAGTCTTCCTCAAGAATTCACTATTTGTATTTTCCATAGAGTCTATTATATTTAGTTAATTCATTTATAATCACTTGCATAACACTCACTGTGTTTACTGGTTTCTAGCTACCACAAATGAAGAAAGTCACGCAATCCTTGTTTCTCTGGACCTGGCTTCCTTCACTTAATGTATTTTTCAAAGTCTTTCTGTCTCCTTATGAATGATACGATGACATCCTTCCTGACGGATGAGTAAAATTCTGTTGTTTATGTATAGCATATTTTCTTGATCAACGTGTCCATTAAGGGGCATTTGGGCTGATTCTATATCTTGTCTAAGGTAAATAATGCTACAATAGACATGGTTTTGCTGGTGGCTTATAGTGAAACTTTGTACTCTATTGGAGCACAATAGAGTGGAATTGCTGAGAGTGGAATTGCTGGGTAATCGTGTAGTTCTATTTAGTTTTTTGAGAACTCCATACTACTTTACACAGTGGTTGAACAAGTTTACATTCCCACTAACACTGTAATGGAGTTCGCTTTTGGCCACATTCTCACCAGCACTTGTTATTGTTAGTTTTCTTAATAATGGCCATTCTAACTGGGGTGAGGTGAAATCATAGTGTTGCATTGATTTACATTTCCTTTTTAGCTAGAAGTGTTACACTTCTTATGTCTGTTGGCCATTCTTACATCTTCTGAGAAGTCTCTCTATAAATCCTTAGCACATTTATTAATTAGATTGTATCTTTTAAGGCTTAGTTTTTGAGGGTTTAATAATTTGAGCTCTAAATATATGAGTTTGTCCTATGTTCCTATAATGAGAGTGAACTCAACACATTCTTATTGTATAGAAATATCACACTGTAGTAAGTACTTATTGAGATACTACTTGGTGCTCAGGGTTGTATCATACAGTTGAAATGCAAAGGAACCATTACAAGCATCACAAAATATCCTTGTAGAATTAAGATCTTAAAATATTTACAAAATAAGCTAATAATCAAGCTTTATGGATTTTATAATCTCTATTACATGGAAAGTTAAATAAATTTCAAAGTAAATACATTGAGTAGTATGCAAGTGTTTACAAATGTATTAACAAGTATGGTAAATTCAAGGGAAAATTAATATAGTTAGAAAGGCAAAGTGAATACTTGAAAGAGTTGGGGTGAGGTGAAGTGAATAGTTGGAAGTGGAAAGGGGTGGAAAATGAAGAGTAACAGAAGGAGAAAATTCAGGCAAGAATCCAGTGCATTTCCTATAAAATTTTAAAAAGTGAAGAAAGGAATGGGGTAGAAGAGGGATGGCTGTTGAAAAGGGTGACATTGATCAACATACATTGTATTCATAAACTGTTTCATTAAATTCCTTTGCATAACTATTCAAAGATAATTTTCTTTTTTTTTTGTCGGTCGTGGGGCTTGAACTCTGGGCCTGGGTGCTGTCCTCAGCTCTTCAGCTCAAGGCGAGCGCTCTACCACTTGAGCTATAGCGCCACTTCCGGTTTTCTGGTGGTTTATTGGAGATAGGAGTCTCACGGTCTCTCCTGCCCGGGCTGGCTTTGAACCGAGATCCTCAGATCTCAGCCTCCTGAGTAGCTAGGATTACAGGCGTGAGCCACCAGCGCCCGGCTCAAAGATAATTTTTAAATGGTTGTTTATGGCTGTCCATATAACTAAAGCATAAACTGAAATGTACATAGCCATTTGGCAAAAGAAAAATATGTGAAAACCCAATTAGATGGTAAATAGATAGATGATCAATAATAGATAGGTGAGCAATAGTTAGATACATAATGAGAAATGATATGATAGGTAGACAAATAGAACTGGATAGACAAATAGGAGTAGATTGGGTAAATGAAAATGTTTTTGTGTGATTTAAGTAAAGAAAATTCACTCAGTGGCTGTGTAACTAAGGAAATAAGACCTAATTATAAGATTGTTTTTTACATTTTTATTTATCATAAAATTAGACTGCCATTAGCTCAGGCCAGTAAGACTATTACAAAGTGCTAGAAAATGAGAAGTATCTTTTTGGTTCCATCCTTCATTTCTCATAACTCCTAGCAAGTGATTTTTATCTGCATTCACCACTGTATTTTTAATAAGTTTTTTTCAAAAAACTATACAAAGGGGTTACAGTTACATGAGCAAGGTAATGAGTACATTTCTTAACAAGAAATGTACTCCACTTTATTTAATGCTCAGTGTCATCTTTCTGTAGCACAGATTAAGAATTTCAGAATCAAGCTGATCATTTGAAAAAGTTATAAGCACCTAATAATATGCATGTTGGAATAAATAATTGATACATCTCCATGTCCACCTTGTACTTCAAGGGACTTTTTTTGTTCAGACATTCAGTTGGTTCTTTTGCTTAGACATTTTTATTGAGACAGAGGAAAAAGTTACAGTATAAAACTGTCTCAAGTGTTCCAAATAAAAAGCAGAGTTGCAAGTTTAAAGTATGGCTGAAACATGATCATTTTAACTCATTGTGTCTAAGCCTGTCCAGGATACTGCTGAGATCACACCTGGTTGTGAGATCTAGTAATAAAAGTCAAAACAAAACACAGCATCTGGTTTCATGAGTCTAAAAACACGAGAGATTTATGGGGAGGAAGGATATCTGTATTTTTTATGATCTCATGTTTTAGAAGTCTGGCTTTCAATATATGTCTAAGCCAATCCTTTTTTTCCTGCATTAATAACAAGGAGGTAAATGTTGGATACTCACTAAGTTTTTACCATTCTGCAAACTTTGAAATTCATTTCTCACGTGTTTTATGAAAATAGCTAATGCTTTCAAAACCTGTCTAGAATATGTGATTTTTTATGAGATTTTAAGAGTTGCAAATCACAAATTAAATAGATCAGGCACTATGCTAACACTGTGCTCACACAGAACCTGGACAAAGGCTATGAGGCCTCCGTGGACATACAATCCAGGAATGCAATCTAGTATTTGTTGATTTATCCTTTACAGTAAATACCTTTTCATGACAGTACAGTTCTCAGGTCAATGCCATAATAACAATAAGGGAGCAAAATGAAATATTATTATTTTTGTTCTGACATTTTCTCCTATGTGATAAAGTTTATGTGAGTAACATCAAAAAACAGTATTGGCAAAACTGAAATGTGTGGGCACATATATATGTGAACGAGTGATATGGGAATGTGGTTCAGTGGTACAGTGCTTGCCTTGCATGCATAAGGCCCTGGGTTCGATTCCCCCGTACCACATAAGCAGAAAAAGCCAGAAGTGGCACTGTGCCTCAAGTGGTAGAGTTCTAGACTTGAGCTGAAGAGCTGAGGGACAGCAACCAGGCCCAGAGTTCAGAGTTCAGGCCCCACAAACAGCAAACAAAAACAAAAAAAACCCTGAAAATATGGAAGTCATATAGAAAGAAAATATAGCTGCTTATCTGAGAATTTCAAGTCTTAAAATATCAGAAATTTGAAAGAGCAAAATCCACATTTGCATACTGCAAGTATTGTAAATTAATTTAAAAGATAAAGTTAATCAATGAATTAAGTGCTAAACATTGTAAAGGAAGAAGTAAATTATTTTCCCCTTTAGAAACTTTTATGTCTCTGAGGTGAGAAATGTTCAGTTATGTATAATTTAATTTGCCCAGTTATGGTTCTAAGATTATATAATAGTAATTAAAGCAAAGTTAAGATCTAGAGAAGTATATGGAGCTTCAAACACATAAGAAAAGTAATAATTTCTTTGAAAAAGAATTAAAGCAAAAAGCTTTAAATAAAAATATAGTAGAATGCTTTAGTAGTAATTGGAACTATATCACCTAAGGGAAGAGAGGTTCCTTGATAATATCTAAGTGAGACTTAGCAGTCAGACCCTAAGATTACAAATACAACACTGAAGGAGGGAAAGGTGACAGTTATGAACTAAGTTATGAAACTTGTTTGTTGAAGTCTTGATCTTTTGGTATAAGGACTTTAAAATAGCAGTAAATGAAGTAAAAAAAAAGTGAAGCCCATAATCCAATAAATCTGGTGCTCTCATGAGAGGCAGAGTGTCAAGCCCTGGTGGCTCATCCCTTTAGTCCTAAACTATGTGGGATTGCTGGGTCATAGGGGAACTCTATGTGGAGTTTTTTGAGGAACCTCCATAGTACTTTCCAAAGTGGTTGAACAAGTTTACACTCCCACCAACAATGCAGTAAG
>NW_012267592.1:167630-183314 GCF_000151885.1 Dipodomys ordii | reverse complement strand
GCCACTTTCTAAGTTCTGTTTTGATTTCCTTTTTCAAGTTTTTAAAGTTTTCATCAGAGAGGCCCTTCACGTCTTTGATTAAGTTCATTCCTAGGTATTTTATTTTTTGTGGGGCTATTACAAATGGAGTTGCTTTCCTAATTTCAGCCACACTTTTCTCATTGTTGGCATACAGAAAAGACATTGATTTTTGAGGGTTAATTTTATTCCCTGCTACTTTGCCAAAGTTTTGAATCAGCTTGAGTAATTTGGGAGTGGAGTCTATGGGATTCTTTAAATACGAGATCATGTAATCTGCAAAGAGGGAAAGTTTTACTTCGTATTTCCCTATTTGGATCACTTTTTTTTTCTTTTTGGGTCTGGTCATGGGGCCTGAACTTTGAGCTTGGGCGCTGAACCTCAGCTCTTCAGCTCAAGGCTAGCGCTCTACCACTTGAGCCACAGCACCACTTCCAGCTTTTTTTCTTTTTGCTTTTTTGGTTCTGAGGAATCGAACCCAGGGCCTCATGCATACAAGGCAAGCACTCTACCACTGAGCCACCATCCCAGCCCCTGGATCCATTTTATGTTTGCATCTTGTCTTATTGCTGTAGTTTGGCCTTCTAATACTAGATTGAAGAGAAGATGAGAGAGAGGATATCCTTGTTTCTATCCTGAGTTTAGAGGAAATGGCTTTAGTTTTTCATCATTAAGTATAATGCTGGCTGTAGGTTTGCCATATACAGTCTTTATTGTATTGAGAAATGTTCCCTGGATTCCTAATTTTTTCAGAACATTCATCATAAAGGGGTGTTGGATCTTGTCAAATGCTTTTTCTGCATCTATTGAGATAACCCATGTGGTTCTTATCCTTGCTTCTGTTGATGTGATGAATTATATTAATTGATATGTGTATATTGCACCAGCTTTCCATCCCTGAAATGAATCCTGTTTGATCGTGGTGTATGATATTTTGGATGAATTGTTGAAGTCGATTGGCCAAAATTTTGTTGAGAAGTTTTGCATCAATGTTCATCAAAGAAATGGGTCTATAGTTCTCTTTCTTAAATGAGTCCCTGCCTGGTTTTGGGATGAGGGTTATGATGGCTTCATAGAATGTTTTCGGTACTGAACTGTCCGTTTCAATTTAATGGAAGAGTTGGAGGAGTATTGGGGTGAGCTCTGCTTAGAAGGCCTTGTAGAATTCTTCTGTAAAACCATCTGGTCCTGGGCTTTTCTTAGATGGGAGGTCTCTTATTGCTGTTTCTATTTCAATGCTTGATTTGGGCCTGTTCAGATCGTTTAACTCATCTTGGTTTCAACATGTCAATATTTGCTAGGAAAAGGTCCATTTCTTCCAAGTTCTCAAACTTATTAGTATAAAGGTTTGAGAAGCATTCTCTTACAATGTTCTGAATCTTGATTGTTTCTGTCGTGATGTTTCCATTCTCATCCCTGTGTTTATTTAATTTGTTGTTCTCTTCTTTTTCTTATAAGATTTGCTAAGGGTCTGCCAATTTTGGTAATTTTTTGAAGAACCAATTCTTTCTTCTGTTGATTCTTTCTATGGTTTTTTTAAATTTTAATTCATTTAATTCTGATTTAATTGTGATTATTTGTTTCTATCTGCTAGATTGGGGTTTAGCTTGCTGCTCTTTTTCAAGGAGGTTCAGATGTCTTATTAAGTTGTTGGTTTCAGATCTCTCCAATTTGTTTATGTAGGAACTCAGAGCTATAAATTTGTCTCTGAGTACTGACTTTGCTGTGTCCCAGAGGAGCTGGTAATTTGTGTGTTCATTTTTGTTGAATATCATGAACATTTGAATTTCATTTCTAATCTCTTCCATGACACACTGATGATTGAACAGTGTGTTGTTCAGCCTCCATGTGTTACAAGACTTTTTTGGTGGCTTTTGGTGTTGAGTTCTAATTTTATTCCCTTGTGGTGAGAGAGAATGCAAGGTATAACTTCAATGTTTCTGAATTTGGACAAGTTTGCTCTGTGACCTAAAATGTGGTCTAATTTGGAAAATTTTCCATGTGCTGCTGAGAAAAATGTGTATTCTGATGTTGCAGGGTGAAATATTCGGTAGATATCTGTTAAATCTAGTTGATTTATGCAGTTGTTTAGATCTGCAGTTGGAGATCTTCACTAGCTCTACAACAAACAAGGGCCTCATACCTAGACTATACTTAGAACTCAAAAAATTAAATCCTCCAAAAACAAATCCTCAAACAACCACTTGACTAATAAGTGGGCCGAAGGCTTAAAGAGAGACTTCACTGGAGAAGAAATAAGGTTGGCCAATAGACACATGAAGAAATGCTCAAATTCTCTGGTCATAAAAGAAATGCACATCAAAACAAAATTGAGATGCTACCTCACCCCAGTTAAAATGGCTATAATCAAGAAATCTATAACAACAGATACTGAGTGGATGTGTCCAAAAGGGAACCTTACTGCACTGTTGGTGGGAGTGTAAACTTGTTCAATCACTCTGGAAAGCAGTATGGAGGTTCCTCAAAAGACTCCACATAGAGCTTCCTTATGACCCAGCAATTTCAGTTCTGTGCATATACCCAAATGGTCGCAAACAAGGCCATACTAAAGCTAACAGCATATCCATGTTTGTTGCAGCATTATTCACCATAGTTAAAATACGGAACCAACCCAGATGCCCCCCAGTAGACAAATGGATCAAAAAATGTGCTGTTCTTTTTGCTTAACATCATCTTATATGAACATAGTTTTTAGCCTTTTCTGCTTGTCCTACACATGTACTAGTTAGTGCAAATAAGGGAAACCATGGGAACTATGTTTCATTGGGTCTGGCTTACTTCATTTAATGCAATTTTTCCCAAGTCTTTCCATTTTCTAACAAATGAGGCAATGTCATTCTTTCTGATGGAGGCATAGAATTCATATATATATATATATATATATACATATATATATACACACACACACATGTATCTATATATGTATATATATATACCACATTTTCTTGATCCATTCATCTGCTGAGAGGCATCTGGTTTTGTTTCGTATCTTAGCTATGGTGAATAATGCTGCAAGAAACATAGTTGTGCTGATAGCCTTAGTATGGCCTTGTTTGCGATCTTTTGGGTAAATGCCCAAAAGTGGAATTGCTGGTTGATAGGGAAGCTTCTTTCTTGCTAATGTTTCTAACGTATTCATAATGTACCATTTGATTTTTTTTTGTTGCTTTGTATGTTCCTCCCCCATGCTATAACCCTTGTTTCCATAGGATTTGATGCCGGTGCCCTGCATCTTGTATACATACTTCTCTAATCAGGGAGGGGAAGGGAAAAAAATGAAATGATTAAATAAGAATACAGGTTGACCCATTGTAACAATTAGATGTACAAAACACTATGTTGAAGACAAACTTTGTAACTTTGGGGGGGGTAGTGTGGAGGTGGGAGGGAAGGGGGTTGTAGGGGGAAAAGTAAGAAGGAGGCAACAATTGTCAATAGGAAATGTACTCATTACCTTGCTCATGTAATTGCAACTCCTCTATACAGCATTTTTAGTATAGCAAAGTACAAAAAAGAAAAATGTGGTGTACATATATGTATATATAATTCCATTGTGTGTGTTATACACACACACACACACACACACACACACACACAAGAATTCTATGCTTCCATCATAAAGAATGACCCTGCCCTATTTCTTATGAAATGGAGAGACTTGAAAAAAATCATATTAAGTAAAGTAAGCAGGACCCAAAGAAATGTAGGTCCCATGGTTTCCTCTTTTGCAATAATCAGTTCATGTGTAGGATAATTTTATCAGATTAGCAGAAAAGCTCAAAAGCTATGTACATATGACCCTATAAGATAATGCCAAGTGAAATGAACCCCAAGATATGGACACAAGAGGTCTGTCTTTGTTGTCGTTGTTTTTAATGTACTATGTGACTTTGGTTTTTGTTTCCTATGTATGTTCATCCACCCTATAGTATATATCCTTTTGTCACTATACTTGATTTTGGTATCATGCATCTTGTATATACATTTGTCTAATTTGGGGAAGGGAAGGGGAATAACAAAACACTGAAACAAGGTCACAGAATGACCCATTGCAACACTTATACCCACAAGACTGTATATTGGAAATGGACTTTACAACTTCAGTAGGGGATGAGTGAGGGAGGTGGTAGAGGAAAGGGATAGTGGAGAACAACAAGGGAATTGATAACAATGATTGACATTGCCTTACTCATGTAACTGTAACCCCTCTGTACAACATCTTTACAACAAAATTAAATTAAAGAAAAATCTCACAAACATTTTTGCTCACCCCAGGCTGGTTTTGAACTGCAATACTCAGGTTTCAGCCTTCAGAGCATCTAAGATTCTAAGCATGAGCCACCATGTGGCACCCAAGAGTGCAAAGTGTGAACATTTTTGTTGTTATTTTGTTTTGGCTTCTTTTTTGCTAACTTGAATAACATGTCATGAACAGCAATTCATAAATATTTCAAAATGTTTTGTTTACTGCACCAAGTGGTTTTCTATTTTTATATTGAATGATTCAACTTCAATAACATACTAACTAGTTGCACAGAAATGATGAATTTTAACTCCTCATTCTCAGTGCTTGATTTTTCATCTATATTTCCTTTTATTAAAGTTTCTACCTTTCCAATTATTTGCTTGTAGGAAAATTATGAATAACCGCCTTTCTATCAATTTGATAATTTGTATTTTTGTATGTCCCTCCCCCATGGTATAACCCTGCTTTTCCTGTATTTGATGTTGGTATAATTTGTGGAGGGGAAGGGAAAAAACAAATCGTTTAAATAGGGATACAGGTGGACCCATTGCAACAATGATATGTAAAAGTCGTTATGTGGAAAAACAAACTTTACAACTTTGGCTGGGAGGGGGCGCGGGGAGGTGGGGGTGGGAGATGGGAAGGGATGGGAAGGGGAAACAAAGGAGGAGGCAACAATACTTGATAAGAAATGTACTCATTATCTTCCCCATGTATCTTTAACCCCTCTATACAATATTTTCATAAAAAAAATGTAGACAAAAACCCCTCAAATTATAAGGTTGTTTTTAGTTCTTTCATTGTGAAAATATCAATGTATCTAACTCACTCTCTCTCTATTATAGATAAACACAAACAGACATACACACATATACATACACACATTCAGCCATTAATTTTTTTCTTGCCTGTCAAAAGCACTAATAGCTCTATGAACTAGAAAGTTACAGAGATAGAGTTTGATTCCCTATTCTCACTACACTTCGTTAAGTTTGAAAGTTTAATAGATATTCCCTACCCCAATGATTATATAGACATATCCTTATGAGGGAAGTACAAAGTACTTATCTGTGTAGAGGCTGCTCACCAAGCTGATGATCTGAATAAACCACTGTATTGGAAGCCTACAATGATAGTAGTATCATTGGAGGCCAATGATAGAGTTATGTTCAACATTATTTTATTTTAATTCCATTTTGTGAATGTGAAAACATGAACATCTACAGTTGAGTGATTTTATTTTACTTTGCAAATAGCAGCTCATGTTTCAACTCAGAAAATTATACTTTTATTGTAAGTTCACAGATTTGTCCAACTAAATTATTTTTAATTACAGTGATTGTGAATTTAATAACATTAATATTTATCCTAAGACATGAGTATACTGTATGCAGGAGGGGGTGTATTTAAGTATTTATCTGTGTACCTACTGATATATATATATATATATATATATATACATACATACATATATATATATAATGTGGATATAGATAAGTGTGTATGGATATTGAATAGATATGGAGACATATATATTCAGTATTCATACACAAATGCATACATATCATATATAATGCATGTACATATATAATATACTATGTTAATATATTACTTATAAATACTGGATACTTTAGAACATAGGCTTGTTGAAAGTTAAAATGTTGAGAAGCACAATAAATATTATTACTTCAACTTAGAGAACTTGGAACAGTATTTTCAGTATGAGAAATCATTTTTGATTAATCCAACTTATAGAAAATGTGAAATTGTATAAAGCACAGCACCCTGACAATGAACAATCTGAATTTATATATGAGCTTACAAAATGTGAGAAAAAATAGAAAGTAGTTATTTGCAAGCAAACAGCACATATTGGTGGTGTTTTATAAATGTTTAAAGGCTAGATTAAAACAAACACATTAGAAATATTAAAGAAAATTAAATACAGGGATGCTTAGGTATGCTTGACATACAGAAATGATATTGCATTGCATTACTCTTTGCAATTAAAGCTACAAGAAGTTATTTACATTGAAATATTCTCTGTAGTCAAAATTGTATCAAGCAACACGATTTGCTTTGCAATATATGTTTATAATGCTTATAAAGTTTTCTATGTAATGAAATATTTAATTTACTCTACCTTATTATATAGACAGATAAGTGTTTACATACTATGTCAGTGTTGAATAGTGTAAATTATTTCAATTTTTAAAATGGTTAAATGAATAGCCTCCTGTCCACATGCTTGACCTCATTCATGATTATTCTCATAATGAATTCTAAAATGCAGCTGTCAGTTGTTGAATACTTAAGACATTGAAAGAATGTTGTCAAATTTCCCTTTGAAGAAGTCAGCATCTAATTTGGTATGAGCAATCATGTATAAGAATGTCTATCGTCTGGTGTCATTTCTAGTAAATTTAGAGCATTTAGGCAAACTAGATTGTGCAGTAAAGTTCAGTGAGAATCAACCTGGCTTTATCATGGTGAATTGCCATATCTTTACAGCTTTATCAACATGTACCTCATAACTTTTTCCTTCTGTAATGAAATTATGCTACAGGACTTGAATAGTAAATTCAAATACAATTTTCCTTATTTCATTGATTTGGTGTCTTCTGGTATCCAGTTTTGTGGTAGACCCTATGTCTTAGCTTCATAATACAATTGGAGAAAAAAATAGTTTCTTTAACTTGGGAAAATCAATTATAGTCTGTAGGAAATAATATGTTATCACATGCTGGATCTGTGAGCCTAGTGGCTATTTTCTGCTTAGGCATATTTTGAATAATGATCCTCTGGATCTCAGCCTCCTGAATAATTAGGATTACAGGAATGAGCAACTGGTGCTGGCTGAAAATCGGTCTTTTACTCAATGAGCTTTCACTTTAAACTAAAATGTGTCCAGTGAAGATTTTTTTGAAACAATTCTGAGTAAATGATAAGAAAAATCTTATTTAAACGACTTGTTTTTCCCCTTCCCCTCCACAAATTATACCGACATCAAATACAGTGAAAGCAGGGGTTGTACTGTCAGGGAGGGACATACAAAGCAACAAAGAAATAATCTTATATATGCATTACAAACAAATGCATGAAAGAAAAAAAACATTTAAATATACATCTTAGAGTTCATTTTCCTAACATTACCTTATCTGACCCTTTCTGCTTGACTCATACGTATACTAGATATTGCAAATAAGGGAAACCATGGGACCTATGTTACTTTGGTCTTGGCTTACTTCACTTAATATAATTTTTTCCAAGTCTTTCCATTTCCTAACAAATGGGGCAATGTCATTCTTTCTGATGGAGGCATAGAATTCCATTGTGTATATATACCACATTTTCTTGATCCATTCATCTACTGAGGGGCATCTGGGTTGGTTCCATATCTTAGTTATGGTAAATAATTCTGTAATAAACATAGTTGTGCTGGTAGCTTTAGTGTGGTCTTAGTACAAGTTGTCATGTTGAAAACAAACTTTACAACTTTGGTGGGGGGGGGAGGATTGGGTGGGGGTTGGGGGAAGGCTGGGAAGGGATGGGAAGGGTAAACAAAGGAGGAGGCTACAATGCTTGATAAGAAATGTACTCACTATCCTGCCCATGTAATTGTAACCCCTCTGTACAGTATTTTCACAATAAAAAAAAAGAAAAATCTTAATTTCCAGCGAATTCATATGGTCTCTTATGCCAAGATATGACTATTTTGTCACCATAGAAATAGCAAAATATGGACTGGGAAAGTGGTTCGATTGTCATAGTGCTAACCTTGAGCTGAAGAGCTGAGGGACAGTGCCCAGGCCCAGAGTTCAGGCTCTACAACCACCACCAACAACAAAAAAAGCAAAATACCTAATACTGGAAAAATAAACAAGAATTATTTACCTCATATATGTATTATTCTATAAAAGACACAATTTAAACCAATAAAGCAGGATTTTCGAAATAATGTACTACCTGTTTCCATCACCAAGACTGAGAAATAAACACATTAGGATAGTCGATATTTAATTTTCAAAATATCTTTGTGAATGCAGGAAAGATTTTATTTGTCTTGTTTGTTGTGATTTTTTTTCTTGATTTTTGAGACAAGGTCTCTCTATGGAGCATAAAGTCATCTCCAACTCAGGAGCTTCCTGTCTCACCTTCCAGAGTGGTGTAATTACACTTGTATATCACCATGCACTACTGAAAAATTTAGATTTATTAAGAGTGAGCTTTCTTCTTCCATTTAGCCTGTAGCTGACATTAGATAATACTTTTTAAAATACTACTGTACTCAATAGATCTCTCTTCTAAAATCCTACAGTGAACAATAGGTCAATATTTGTGAAGGGATAAAATAGAAAATCTGTCATGTTGATGCTTTATAGTCAAAATCTATTTGTGTTTATTACCTTAGCACCAGTGTTTTCTATGATTGCTACTTAGAAAATGTTGCATCGTAGCTACAATGTCTCTTGAGTATCTGATTGGTATGTAGAAGCATGACCCAGTAGAGAGAAGAAATTAGGTGACCATTACTAGCTTGTTTCTCACTGCTATCCTGGTTGAAGGAACTCACAGCCTCATATGCCTTTAAACTTTTCTAGGGGCCTTCTTTGTGGTGCCTCCACCCATTCCCAGGTAAGACAAAGTTCATCTATATAATGGTACTGAAATAGTATTCAGAAGTGGGAGAAATGCTAGAACAGCTTTAAAAAAAAGGAGACTTGGAAAGTAATCTTCATTCCCAGTTGAAAAGCTTTTGCTATCACTATCTCATTTATGTTAAACTTTTGGTATCCCAGCATGTTTTGAGATAATTTACCAGTATATATAGAGGCTGTATTTTTTCCTACTGGTCATGAAAGTTACCAAACACTTGCACAACTTTCCATAAATGACAGATCATCTCAACTGTAAATTCTCTACACAGATACTGTTTCTTTCCCTATGGGATACTGTTTCTTTCCCTATCTTTCCCCTTTCTTTGTCTTTCCTCTCTCTCTCTCTCTCTCTCTCTCTCTCTCTCTCTCTCTCTTTCTCTCTCTCTCTCTTACTCCCTTCCCTCTCTTTCTCTTTTTCTTTTTCTTCCTCTATCTCTGTTCTGTTTCTAGGTCTCTGTCTCTAGCTCTCTCTTTCTCTGTCACTTTCCCATACTCAAATCTTTGTTATCAGATTCCATGGTATACTCTCCCTTACGATTTCACATCCTTGAAACTTTAGAACCAAGATGGAGGTGTAACTCAAGTGGCAGAGAGTGGATTATGATACAAAATGTTCAGAGAGAGCATGAAGCACTGAGTTCAGTCCTTGGCACTGGAAAGAATGTAAAAGAGAAAAACATTAGAACTGCCACTCAATTTATCTTTCTCATTCAGATTCCAACAATTTTAAACTATTGTTATGAATTCCTAGCCTGGGTAGCCTTGAGTAGCTAGAATTACAGGCATTAGCCACTGACATCTGGCAACACATTTAATCTCAAAATACTTAATTCTCATTTTTTCTTGTTTATTTGAGTGCCTGGATGTCAAATAACTTCTGCATTTGCTTCTCAGCTTGGACATCACTGAGGTAATCTTCAGGTCCACCAATGAAATTGAAATCTCATTCCCAAATATTTATAAGCCAATGGAAACAGACAAATGTTACCAATGGAACTAAAAATACACAATTTTCTCTGCTTTTTTTGTCTTTTAATGGCTCAATCTTAGTATGTAAGTTTTTTTGAGAAAAGATACACACACACACACACACACACACACACACACACACAAAGCTGAAGCACTTAAATCATGTTGAAATAGACACAAGTCAGAGAGAACATTGTCTTCAGAGCTCAATTGCCAGGCCTCATTTTCAGATTTCAGGATAACCCTCCATATGTACCAACTGACACTAATGACTAGCCCCAAATAGTGGTTGAATAAACTCAGCTGAGTTTAAGCTTTGATGGAATGGCAGAGTCCAATCTGTTTTCTGGTAATAATAGGTAAGCCTATCCCAAAGAACAAATTGTCCCACAGCCTGACGATACCTGAGGGCCTAATTCATTTCTTAGAGATTCATAATTGCTGGTCTCATTACTACTTACATACCACATAGCAGCTCCAGAGGTTTTTAGTCAATAAAACTCTTGGAAATCACTCAAGAGCTCTAATATTTCCAGCTCATGTAGATATAGTTCATTTAGTAGTGTATCAGATTTCTTATCAGATTTCCTTTATCACTATGATTAATCTGAACAGATTTTTTTTGTCAATCATGAAGCTTGACCTCTGGGCCTGGACGCTGTCCTTGCGCTCTTCAGCTCAAGGCGAGTCCTCTACCACTTGAGCCACAGCGCCACTTCCAGTTTTCTGGTGGTTTATTGGAGATAAGAGACTCAGGGAGTTTCCTGCCTGGGCTGGCTCTGAACCGCGATCCTCAGATCTCAGCCTCCTGAGTAGCTAGGATTACAGGCGTGAGCCACCAGCACACTGCTGAACAGATGTTTTAATAAACAAAAGTATCTTCTACCCTTTAAAATAACATGTTTGGAACCAGGTATGGTGGCTTAAACCTGGAATCCTAGCTACTTGGGTGGGGAAATTGGTAGAGCATGCTTTGAGGCCACCCCCGACCATAAACAAAATTTCCTGGTTCCATGTTATTCCCAAGTATTGGTGATTTCAGTACCTGGAGTTATTGGGGAAGCCTAAGCAAGAGGATTGCAGCCCAAACTGGCTGAGGCCATAAAGCTAGAATCTATACCAAAATAACCAGTGCAAAAGGAAATGAAGATGTGCACATACCTAAATTCAGCGCCCAGTGCCATTAAATAAAGTGCCTGAAAGAATTTCCTATTGTCTACATTTCTTCCAGTCTAGCAAATATCTGTGCTGCTATCCCTTGGCTAATTATTTGGATTATTACTTGTATTCTTATCCTCTGCACTGACATCTCTCTTGCATTGGTCTTTGATTGCTACTACGAAATCTTCACTACATTTCCTGGTACAGGTATCCTTGTCAGCCCATTCCAGAAAGACTTATCTACACACTTCAATAGACCCATTCAATGCTCTTATTCTCTAGTTAGCCAATTCCCAATGTCATGATATAGCTAACATTGTACTTCATGCTCCAATATTCAGGTCCTTTTAGTTAAATTAATACTGATTATTTAATGATTGAGAATATAAAAATATAAATAAATTACAACATTGAATTAGTCTTGTTGCTGAATTTGGACACTTTAAATCCTGTTCTAAATTTTAAGTCAAAGTTTAAGAAAAAAAATATTTAACATAATTTCTCCTCAGAGTATAAATTTTCTCATCACCTCACTGATAAATCTTTGATCTGTGTCAAGGGTTATTCAATCTTAGAAAGTTCAGATTTCCACCCACACCCAATTTCTCAGTATGAAGTTATTTTTCTACTGAGAATATGAATTCTGTGTAAGCATGACACTTACAGACACATAAATCTGAAAATAAACAAATGCAATTTTAAGAACATAATTATTTTTCTCCAGAAAACTAGCAAATTAATACATTTTATATTAATATTTGAAAAGCAGTAAAATCAACATGTTCATTACTTTTCTATAAGCGTCTCTGAGCTAGTACAGCTAGTTGAAGCTGAGCACTAGAAATTCTTAATGAGTAAAGAAGACATGGGATCTCAGGATAAGCAAAGCAAGCAGACAGAAAAGGGAGCAAAATAAAAAAATGAGAGGGGGCTCTGGGAGGAGTAGAAAGCTACAGAACTGGGGTACCCAGACAAGTGCTATATAGTTCACATATTGTGTCCAATGTGTAAAAAGAGAAAAATGAAGTTTTAAGATTAAAATCAAGCTATATATTGTGGAAAAGACAAGGAATGTCAGTTGGAAGTCACAGCACCAGGGTTTCTACTTTGTGATCCTCTAACCCACCTATTAACACATTCCAAGATGCTTTGTGAAAGATGTGTGCTCAGTTAGTATTTTGTAGAATTGATTTTTATTTCATAGTATCCTTATAATCCCTAACATAGTTGAATGACTTGCTTAGAATCATCTTGTCCTTCAAAGCCACATAAAAGTGTGTCATTTCTATATCTCCATGCAATTAAGCATTGTACTTAACTTCCGATATCTCAGTACAGGCTGAATAGTGTCCATATGCTGAAAAGTATCAATACAATTTTCTGAATTAATTGTTTACTTCAATATAAAAGTTAATGGCTTGTGTTTTAAAAGGATTGCCCATCAAAATGAAATGATAAGATACTTTTGTTAAGTATTTTCAATTAACTTCACTCCTGCTTAAAATTATTGATCCAGAAAAATATTGTGAAGCAAATGAAACCAAGGAGATGATAAGCACATGTTTGAACAATCTAATACTGAAAGTTGAAGAAAAATTTGAGTACATGAAGATAACCTGAAAAATATATTTAAAAGATATTCTCTACCTTCTAATCCAAAGAAAACTCAATCAAAATTTTTGAAGTTATTCAATGATTAAAGTTGGCAAAAGTAGAAGGCAAAACAGTAACATATTTTCAGATTTGGCTCCTTTGTCAAAACTAAGCTGTCTACAATTATGGGTTTATTTCTGGGTTGTCTATTCTATTTAATTACCCACTTATATGCTTTGCTAGGAGGGATCAGGCCTGGGTGGATAAATTAACAATAGTACTGCTTTGAGTATTAAGTATTATTGAGTTTGTTTACAAATGTTAACTTTTATAATTTGCCATGCATACTAGTAATATAGTTCAATAATAGAACATGAGGCTAACATGTATCCAGGCTAAAGTTTGATATCAAATATCAAGATTCTTAAAAAAAATGTTTCTTTGTTATAAGTCTTTTTTATTGTGAAAATACTGTACAGAGGGGTTACAATTACCGCCCACCTCCGCCAAAGTTGTAAAGTTGGTTTTTCAACATAATGTCTTGTACATCTCATTGTTGCAATGGGTCCACCTGTATCCCTATTTAAACAATTTGGTTTTTTCCTTACCCCCAAATTATACCAACATCAAATACAGTGAAAACAGGGGTTATACTGTGGGGGAGGGACTTACAAAGCAATAAAGAAATCATCTTATAAATATGTTAGAAACAATAGCAAGAAAGAAAAACCATTTGAGTCCTTATCTTGGGGTTCATTTTGTCTAAAATCAACTTATCTGACCATTTCTGCTTGTCTCAGACATATACTAGTTATTGCAAATAAGGGAAATCATGGGACCTATGTTTCTTTGGGCCTGGCTTATTTCATTTAATATAATTTTTCCCAACACTTTCCATTTTCTAACAAATGGGGCAATATCATTCTTTCTGATGGAGGCATAAAGATTTTTTAAAAGTCAACATACAACAAACTATGATTTCCAATCTATCATTTCAAAATGCAGAACATCCTGGTTAATTGAATTTAATTAATCAATATCTTGAATAAAATTATAGTGGGTCACATTCAATATAGGTTACATAATAACATTTTTAAAATAATATGGTATCTCTTTTTTGGTCTGACAACAGTGGTTCATAGATAATATGTATGACTGATAACTGGACAAGCCTCCAATACTTTAGGAAGAACAAGGGTTAGAATTACAATACTAGAACTCATTAATCATGACTAAGTTACAAGAGTACAAGACTAAAAGAGGGCTTTCTGTCTGTGTTCAGGAATGCAAAGAGATGACAGCTGAAGAATTAATGGTAAAATCCATGAATTCATACAGTCAAAGCAACAAATTAGAGAAGTACCGATTGATTGAAAAACATTTATTGAGTGAAGAATTATCACAAAATCAGAAGAAGAAAGAAACAGTTGAGGCATAATATCTAGGGAAATGTTGGTGAAGCCCAGGTCACAAAATGAGTATCCCAGGGAAAGCCAGGGCCTCTGGAGTTTATCTACAATAATAATTTGTTGCTTCATGAGAGTAACTGCTTGCTCTGATTGAACAGTCCAACGACATTAAGTACATTTACAACATTAAGGACATGAGTTTTTCTTTCCTTAAAAGAACTCTGTGAACCTGGAGCTGATTATCTAATGAGAGAAAAACAAGGACAAAGATTAAGTTGTTCAGAAATAAGTCACTCTGCACAAATAATTAGAAGAATGTGTGTGCTTTCTTAACAATGTAGAACAATACATATTAAGAGAAAATGAGGAAAAGGTAAGGAAGGCATAGTTAATGTGGAGTAAAAAAATACACATTTTCTTGATTTATCTGAATTACTTCTCTACTCTCATGTAACAATAAGAAGGTAAAAAGTATTAAAATAACTCTCATTTATGTTCATATTAACATTAATTTCTTCATCCCTTAATGGAATATTAATTATATGAGGAAAGGGCCTCTTTCAAATAAAGAAGAGAATGCTTCTACAGCTGGAAGCCTCAATTTGGTTTTGCTAAGATGTGTTGGCAAAAGGATGGCATTTGCTTTCTCAGAAAATACTTGATGGTAATAGGAGAGATTAAATAAAATTACACACATACACTATCCATGTTGAGTAAGTGGATTCCAGTATTTGTGTGCCTGGAGAATTTAATTTGAAGTGAAATAATGACAGACAAGGCATAGCAAGTAATATCTTCTTAAACCACAACTGAGAAATTTTCTAGCCACAAAGAATAGACTAATGTTGAAAAAAATTATTACTTGTACACAGTCTACAATTTAAATTAGAGAAAGCATGAAATAGTTTGTAAAAGCAAGGGAAAATACTCTGTCTTAGGAGAGAATCAGCTGAAGGGAGAAGTGAGAAAGGATAAAATACTGATGAGCGAAGGGATCAAAGTTTGTGTCTGACACATACATCCTCACAATGAATGTTCAAAAAAAGACTGTTACTTCTGAAGCTTATCTTCTAACTTAAACTGCTCTCATTGAGTATATGTGTGACAGAATGATGGAACCCACTAAACATTGTTTGATAAAGGAGGGGTGAACTTGTTTAAAGTGTACTGCACACATGTATGGAATTAAGACAATGAAATCTCTTGTATTATTAATATAGGCTAATATTAAATATCAATAAGTTGCTGGGCACAGGTGGCTCATAACTGTCATCTTAGTTACTCAGGAGACTGAGATCTGAGGATCATAATTCAAAGCCATTCTGAACAGGAAAGTTCATGAGACTCTTACTTTCAATTAATCAGTAAATAGCTGGAAGTACAGCTATGACTCAAGTGGTTGAGTATAAAAATTAAGGGACAGCACCTAGACCCTAAATCTGATCTAAAATAGGAGCACAATTTTTAAATTAAAATAAATAAATAAGCCGAGCACCCATGGCTCATGCCTGTAATCCTAGCTACTCAGGAGGCTGAGACTGAGGATCCTGGTTCAAAGCCAGGCCAGGCAGGAAAGTTCTATGACACTCGGTTTTTTTTTTTTTTTTTT
>NW_012267592.1:119018-166884 GCF_000151885.1 Dipodomys ordii | reverse complement strand
CATTCTTTCTGATGGAGGCATAGAATTCCATTGATCCATTAATCTACTGAGGGGCATCTGGGTTGGTTCCATATCTTAGATATGGTAAATAATACTGCAATAAACATAGTTGTGCTGGTAGCTTCAGTGTGGACTTGTTTGTAAACATTTGGGTAAATGCCCAAAAGTGAGATTGCTGGGTCATAGAGGAGCTCTATGTGAAGTGGTTTGAGGAACCTCCATGGTTTTCCAAAGTGGTTGAACAAGTTTACACTCCCACCAACAATGATGTAAGGCTCCCTTGTGTCCACATCCCCTCCAGCATCTGTTGTTGTTAGAGTTCTTGATTTTGGCCATTCTAACTGGAGTGAGGTGGTATCTCAATGTTGTTTTGATTTGCATTTCTTTTATGGCTAGGGGGGGTGAGCATTTCTTCATGTGTCTATTGGCCATCCTTCTTTCTTCTTCAGAGAAGTTTCTCTTTAAGTCATTAGCCCGCTTATTTATTGGGCAGTTGTTTCTTTGAGGATTTGTTGTTGGGGGATTTCATTTTTTGAGTTCCAAGTATATTTTAGATATGAGACCCTTGTCTGTTGTATGGCTAGTGAAGATCTTCTCCCAATCCGTGGTCTTTCTATTGATCTTGCTAGCTATGTCCTTTGCCATGCAGAAGCTCTGCAACTTCATGCAATCCCATTTGTCTCTTATTTCTAATAAAGCACTCAGAAAACTGGAAGTGGCCCATTGGCTCAAGTGGTAGAGCGCTTGTCTTGGGCTGAAGAGCTGAGGGACAGTGCCCAGGCCCAGAGTTCAAGCTCCATGACCAAAAATAAATAAATAAATAAAGTAATAATTACTGATGTTTATTATTAATGAAAATGATATATTAATTCTTTAAAGAATTCTTTGAATAAGTTCATGACTTTGTAAACTTATTTTTCTTTTATTTTAAGATTACTTTTCCTACTTATAAAATTATATTACAATTTTACAGTAAATAGTCAACTGTTTTTGAAATTATTGCAAAATAATTTCTCTTTTAAATGTCAAAATATTTTGAATTTCTCTCCCATATCTACACTAATAAAATTAAGATAAATATTGTTGTTTTAGTATATAATAATTATGCATTGTGTTGATTAACCAGAGAAAATACTGAAAGTGGTATGTGTGTGTTTTATGTGTGTGTTATGTGTGCATGTTGTGTGTATGTGTGGTGTGTGAATGTGTTGTGTATGTGTTATATATGTTGGATATGTGACATAATCTTCACATATACATTAGGAAATCAGGTCATTTAATTCCTGTTTTACTACTCAGAAGACAAGCTAAAAATACATAATTAATTTTCTCAAATTCCCAGCTAATACATAGGAGAACAAATTTTAAGTCCACATCTAATTTCAGTTTAAAACTTTCTAATTGTTCATCCTTTGTATAGCAAATGATGTCATTCAGTAACATTTTCAAAATTATGCTTCAAAAAATCTAAAAACATATGCATATATACATATAATTTATAGACATGTGCATTTCTACTTTTTCCTACTTTGCTTATCACTTATATAAAAATTCTAAACTTAGTGTAAGACATTTAAAGTAGACCTGCTGTACAATAATTAGTCTTCCTAGATGCACAAATTAGCAATGCTGTTATGCTGTTCAGTAAATTGGTATAAATAAATCATATGTTGTGAGTCATCAGTACCTTTCTTCAAACATGTTGTGCATAATATTAATAATGCAATGCTCTTCAATTATGAAGATTACTGTGTTGATTCAATGTTCAATTCGCCCCAGCCAGCATTTACTGAGTCTTTTTGTATTTATGGCTGTGACGGTATTCAGCCCTGTGAACAACTACTGCCCTCAGTGGAACTAGAAATCTACTAGATGTCAGTAACACTTTCCAACATCTATAAATACTTTTGTGTGGCCAAAGTAAAATAGTTTACTAAGCAAAGCATATTGAGCTTCTATTTAATTTCCTGTGAAAGTCTTGGTAAAAATGAAGCTATAACAGCAAAATTTTGATGATTTCAACAAGTTATTTCACCAAAGAATAGTCCATTCAAAGGCATACACATACATTAAATATAAGACTTTCATTGAAAAATATGTAGTTTAATTGTACATAAAAATTTAAGATAACTTTACTAAAAGAATAAGACTCAAAAATCAGAAGATCAGGAGAAGCCTCAGGAATTTGATTGTAACATTTTTGTTCTCCCTTGAGAACCGGATGAATAATAAAACTTGGATAAATTTTCCAGTGGAAAAAAATTTATGTTGTGAAAAGTTACCGTCGATGTGAAATAGACAATAGTTTGAAGAAAACTGTAATATATAAGCTTATAGTCTGTGTTAAAATATAAACTTGATGAGTCCAACTATACCAAGGCTCTATCCAGCATTTAGAATTTCTCCAAAAGAGTTTCCTCAAGAAAGATATTACTGGCAAAGAAGGAGGCCAAATGAGAACAAAGTATGTGTTTTTATAACAATCGAACTGTTGTTTAATGTTTTTATGCAGACCTGTGTAATTGAGGAAATGAAAAGTGTAAATTAGAGAAAAGCTGACTTCTGATCCCTCTTATCATCCCTCCAAGCTCTCCACAATTGCAGAGCAGCAACAATGATTTGCAAGAAAGGACAGAAAACTAGCAGCAGCAACAATGATTTGCAAGAAAGGACAGAAAACTAGCAGCAATAACAACCCACATAAAAATCATATTACTGGGATTTTGTGAGTGTTGTACTTCTTTAATACTTAAGTCACAATAACATCAATATATTCCAACCAAGTTCAGCCTAATGAATATCTGGAGCTCTAACCTATTCTCTCTCCATTAGAAAAAAAGCAGGCAAAGCAGAGAAAGGGGCAGATGTATAAGGAATGCGTTTGTCCTACTTCACTCATAAGATTGTTCTGAAATCAACTGTATTTAACAACCAATGAGATAAATACACACATACAAAGATGGAACTGGAGTAAATGAAAGAGAGAAAGAGAGAGAGAGAGAGTGAGCAGGAGGGAGAAATATATATATATATAATGTAAGAAATTGCTCATGCAATGACAGAGGCTAAGAATCGCTACAATCTGGGTTTACCAGAGATCCACTATCAATGTGAAAGTCTGTAGGCTTGAACCCCAAGAACAACAAACACTTCTGTTTAAGTCAGAAGGCAGGAAAAGTCCAGGTCCAAGTAGTTAAGCAAGAAGATTTCTCTCTTATTTTCTCTACTTGCTCTATTTAGACTATGCATTGATTGAGGTACAAGCTCATTAAAAGGACAATAATTTATTTTGGGTAGGTCACCAAATGAAATCTTAATATTATTTCCAAGTATTTTTACAGACACATCCAAGATAATGCTCAACTAATTAGCTGGAAACTTTGTAGGCTGATCAAACTGTTACATAAAATTAATCACCATGGTGAGTTTTTATACAAGCAATAGAGTGTATAGTCTTTTCCTTTTCCCTCCGTGAAATTAAATTTATTGCTTATTTAATTTGTCATATTAGATACCTCTTAAATCTAGCATACTTATGGATCACCATTGAGTTTACAAAGAAATACTTGTTTCAACGTATAACATGTTAGAACTCATATTTCTACATTCTAGTCATCCACGTTGTAGTAGCAACTTGATTTTTCATTCATAGCAACAACTCTACCAGACAGTGAGGAAAATAAAGTTTTTTTTTCTGACCTAACTTATGAATCAAGTTTTTGGAATTTTTTATAGGAAATATACATTCTTTTTTTCTAAAATATAGTGTATCCCAGACATGTACAGACAGTGGAAAACCTAGAATTCTATGAGATATATTAAGCCTGTACTTAATTAACCCTAAAATAAGAGATTTTGTAAAATTAAGTTACATAGTATACCTTTCTACTATACATTATAGTGTAGGTAAACTATAAAACGTGGTAAAAGTTTAAGAAAATAAATAATTCTCACACTGTAAAAAAAGTACATTTTAAATATTATCATTAGATAAATTTTGACATAATTTTTATTGGAGAGGGTTAGCCAAAAATAATTAATTATATACCCATGGTTGTCACAGTATTATTCTCAACAGCCAACCTATAGAATCACCCTGAGATGCTCAATCAATAATGAATAGATAAAGAAAATGTGATATCTATTAATGGAATATTCATGGAATATTATTCACTTAAAAAGAAAAATTAAATTATGTCATTTGCAGAAAAATGAAGTGAACTGGAAGTAATCATGTTGAATAAAATGAACTAAGCTTAAAAAGGCAAATGTCATATTTCCATTTGTATACAAAATGAAGACCTAAAATGATAATGATGATTTAAAAAATGGGAAATTAGGGTAAGAGAAAGAGCAAAGATGATAATTAGTGCTGAATATACTTGAAGTGCATTATACACACAAACATACATGCACAAGACAGGCACCGGTGGCTCACGCCTGTAATCCTAGATACTCAAGAGGCTGAGATCTAAGGATCACGGTTCAAAGCCAGCCTGGGCAGGAAAGTTCGTGAGACTCATATCACCTATAAAACATTAGAAAACTGGAAGTGGCACTGTGGCTCAAGCAGTAGAGCACTAGCCTTGAGCTGAAGAGTGCAGGGACAGCGCCCAAGCCCAGAGTTCAAGCCCCATGACCGAACAACAACAACAACAACAAAAAAAGACATACAAGCACAATTATACATATATATATATACATGTAGGAATACAGTGCAGTGAAACCACCAAACAAGGAAAAAGAGCGGTGGGAAAAGGATGAAAGGAGTATAGTAAGGGAGTAAACCTGTTCAAAGTACATTGCCTACATCCATGGATTTTAACATTAAAACCCTTTTGCATTCCTCACATATGCTAATAAAATTGAAAAACAAAACTCTCCTCATATCCTCAGAAAAATAAATACCGCCCCCAAAAGAACACACCAATGGAGAGTTTGTCATGACACTTTCCAGGATGTAACAAATATTAATGAAAAGAAAATTATGCTATCATGAGTTAAATTCTTTTTTTAAATAAATTGTTTATTGTGAAAATAGTGTACAGAGGGGTTACAGTTACATGAGCAAGGTAATGAGTACATTTCTTATACAGCATTATTGACTCCTCCTTTGCTTTTCCCCTACCATCCAGACCTTTCCACCTCCTCAACTACACCTCCCACCCCCCACCTTCTGCCTAAATTGTAAAGTTCATTTTTTGACATAGCATCTTGAACATCTCGTTGCAATGGTCAACCTGTATCCCTATTTAAACATTTTGTTTTTTCCCTTCCCTTCCCCAAATTCTGACAATATGAAATACAGTGAAAAGAGGCATTATACCATGGGGGAGGGACATACAAAGCAACAAAAAATCAAATGGTACCTTATAAATACGTTAGAAACAATAGCAAGGAAGAAAAAAACACTTGTGTCCCTATCTTGGGATTCATTTCACTTAACATCATCTTATCTTAGCTTTTCTGCTTGTCTCAGGCTAGTTATTGCAAATAAGGGAAACCATGAAACCTGTTTTTTTGGGCCTAGCTTACTTCACTTAATATATTTTTTCCAAGTCTTTCCATTTCCTAACAAATGTGGCAATGTCATTCTTTCTGATGGAGGCATAGAATTCCATTGTGTATATATACCACATTTTCTTGATCCATTCATCCACTGAGGGGCATCTGGGTTGGTTCCATATTTTAGCTATGGTAAATAATGCTGCAATAAACATAGTTGTGCTGGTACCTTTAGTGTAGTTTTGATTGTGATCATTTGGGTAAACGCCCAAAAGTGAGATTGCTGGGTCATAGGGGAGCTCTATGTGGAGTCTTTTGAGGAACCTCCATACTGCTTTCCAAAGTGGTTGAACAAGTTTACACTCCCACCAACAATGATGTAAGGCTCCCTTCTGTCCACATCCACTCCAGCATCTGTTGTTATTAGAGTTCTTTATTATAGTGATTCTAACTGGGGTGAGATGGTATTGAATGTTGTTTTGATTTACATTTCTTTTATGGCTAGGGATGTTGAGCATTTCTTCATGTGTCTATTGGCTATCCTTTTTTCTTCAGAGAAGTTTCTCTTTCAGTCCTTAGCCCACTTATTTATTGGGCAGTTGTTTCTTTGAGGATTTGTTGTTGGGGGATTTCATTTTTTGAGTTCCAGGTATATTTTAGATATCTGTTTTATGGCTAGTGAAGATCTTCTCCCAATCCATGGACTTTCTATTAATCTTGCTAGCTATGTCCTTTGCCATGCAGAAGCTCTGCAATTTCATGCAATCTCATTTGTCCAACCATTCTTTGATTTGTGTTTCCGGGTCTCTATTAAGAAAATTTCGGCCTGTGCCAAAGAGACCTAGGGTTTCTCCTATCCATCCTATAATGTTTTCACAGTGTCTGGTTTTCAGTAGCTTTTTTTTAGAAGGATTAACATCATGAAAATGGCAATATTGCCCAAAGCTATCTACAAATTAAATGAGAAACCCATCAAAATCTCAACAACATATTTTTCTGTTCTTTTAAAATGTTTTTAAAAGAAGCAATCCAAAAATTCATTTAGAATAATAGAAGACCCAAAATAGTAAAAAAAAAATAATAATAATTAACAGGAAGAACAGCATTGGAAAAATAGCAATACCTTGTTTCAAATTCTATTACAAAGCCACAGTAATAAAAACAGGTTGGTGATGGCAAAAGAATAGGCCTGAGAAAGTTTATAGCTCTGAGCTCCTACATCAAAAAGTTGTAGAGATCTGAAACCAACAATTTAACAAGGCACCTGAATCTACTTAAAAAGAGCAACAAGCTAAACCCCAATCCAGTAGATGGAAAAAATAATTAAAATTAAATTAGAATTAAATGAATTAGAGTCCAAAAAAGCCCATAGAAAGAATCAACAAAACGAAGAGTTGGTTCTTCAAAAAAATTAAGAAAAATTGATAGCAAATCTTATAAGAAAAAGAGAACACACACAAATAAACAAACTCAGAGATGAGAATGGAAACATCACCACAGAAACAACCAAACTTCAGAACATTATAAGGGAATACTACTCAAAACTTTATACTAATAAGTTTGAGAATCTGGTAGAAATGGATGAATTTCTAGCAAATATTGACATGCCTAAACTAAACCAAAATGATTTAAACCAATTTAAAAGACCCATAACAAGCATCAAAATAGAAACAGCAATAAGAGACCTCCCATCCAAAAAAAGACAGGACCAGATGGATTTCCAGATGAATTCTACAAGCCTTCAAAGCAGAACTCACCAATACTCCTCCAACTCTTCAATGAAATTGAAAGTGAAAGTTCACTACCAAATTCTTTCTATGAAGCCATTGTAACCCTCATCTCAAAACCAGGTAGGACTGATCAAAGCAAGAAAACTATAAACACACATTGATGAATGTTGATGCAAAACTTCTCAAAAACTTCTGGCCAATCAACTTCAACAACTCATCAAAAAAATCATACACCATGATCAAAAAGGGTTCATTTCATAAATGCAAAGCTGGTTCAATATACTCAAATCAATATAATTCATCACATCAACAAGAGCAAGAGTAAGAACCACATAGTTATGTCAATAGATGCAGAAAAAGCATTTGACAAGATCTAACACCCCTGAAAAATTAGGAGTCCATGGAATATTCTCTTTTACCCCATATGAGAAAAGGGGTCATATTGATCAAGATGCATTATACACAACTTGAGATGTTGAATTGAAACTATGCAACTACTCAAAGATAATTAAAAATATTTAAATGTTTAGGAACTTCATCTACTCTCTCATTTAAACAATAGTAAATGTAACAGATAAATTTAAAGCAATCAATTACTTAGTGCTATAGTTTTCTCAGAGATCTTCCTACCTCCTATGTACACTTCATCTGATATGGCCAAAACATGCATAACATTTCCTAAATTATAAATTGGAGGACATTGGTATCTCCTACTCACAATCCTTCCATTTGTTGCCAACACTCTGCCTTCCTGAAGTAGGAACATTGTTCTGACACAGATTCCAACCTCTCTGCAGTTTGACCTCCCCTACCCATATCCTGTACCATATTCTAATCTTATTTGTTGATTCTATGAAAAATAAACCTAATTTTTGTGTTAAAGAGTGACGAAGAAACAAAAAAATCACATGGTACATTATAAAACATTAGAAACTATAGTAAGAAAGAAAAAAAATATTTGTGTCCCTATCTTGCGGTTAATTTCACTTAACATCATTTTATATGGTCATTTGTACATAGCTTTTGAACTTTTCTACTTGTCCTACTCATGTACTAGTTATTGCAAATAAGGAAAACCATGGACCTATGTTTCTTTGGGCCTGGCTTACTTAATATAATATTCTCCAAGTCTCCTCATTTCCTAACAAATGAGATGATGCCATTCTTTCTTATGGAGGCATAGAATTCCATTTCTTTTTTTTTCTTGTGAAAATACCACATAGAGGGGTTACAATTACATGGACAATATAATGAGTACATTTCTTATCAAGCATTGTTGCCTCCTTCTTTGTTTCCCCTTCCCATCCCTTCTCATCTCCCCCACCCCCCCAGTACCCTTCCACCCCCGCCAAAGTTGTAAAGTTCGTTTTTCAACATAAGAACTTGTACATCTCATTTTTGCAATGAGTCCACCTGTATCCCTATTTAAACGATTTGTTTTTTCACTTCTTCTCCACAAATTATACCAACATCAAATACAGTGAAAGCAGGGGTGATACTGTGGGGGAGGGACATACAAAGCAACAAAGAAATCATCTTAGAAATATGTTAGAAACGGGCTGCAAAGGTAGGTCAGTGGTAGAGCGCTTGCCTTGTATGCATGAGGCCCTGGGTTCCATTCCTCAGCAACACATAAACAGGAAAAAAAAAAAAGCTGAAAGTGGCGCTGTGGCTCAAGTGGTAGAG
Organism: Dipodomys ordii; assembly: GCF_000151885.1. Lineage (NCBI taxonomy): Eukaryota > Metazoa > Chordata > Mammalia > Rodentia > Heteromyidae > Dipodomys > Dipodomys ordii. Next base: position 157,963 of record NW_012267592.1, on the reverse strand, counting down.
TGCTAGCCTTGAGCTGAAGAACTGAGAGACCACACCCATGGCCACAGTTCAGGCCCCACGACCGGACCCCAAAAATATGTTAGAAACAATTGCATGAAAGAAAAAATATTTGAATACTTATCTTGGGGTTCATTTCACCTAACATCACCTTACCTGACCTTTTCTGCTTGTCTCAGACCTATACTAGTCATTGCAAACAAGGGAAATCCTGGGACCTATGTTTTTTTGGGCCTGGCTTACTTCACTTAATATAATTTTTTCCAAGTCTTTCCATTTCCTAACAAATAGAGCAATGTCATTCTCTCTGATGGAGGCATAGAATTATATATATATATATATATATAATTACAGGGGCATCTGGGTTGGTTCCATATCTTAGTTACAGTAAATAAATGCTGCATTAAACATACCTGTTTTCACTGTATTTGATGTTGGTGACCTGCATCTTTTATATGCAATTTTCTAATTTGGGGAGGGGAAGGGGAAAAAATGCTTAAATAGGGATACAGTTTGACCCATTGTAACAATGAGATGTACAAGACACTATGTTGAAAATTAACTTTACAACTTTTGGAGGGGTGTAGTTGTGGAGGTGGGAGGTAAGGGATGGTAGGGGAAAAACAAAGGAGGAGGCAACAATGATGGATAGGAAATGTACTCATTACGTTGGTCATGTAACTGTAACCCCTCTGTACAGTATTTTTTCAATAAAAAACATAATAAAGATTGCAGAAGATAATAACAGTACAGCAATATCTCCTGATGAACATAAGCTCTAGATTGGTAATGAGTAAGAGAGAAAGAGAATCCAGGTTAGGTTAGTTACTTTTCAGGTGTCAGTTTTGGACCAAATTAACTATGCTGGGCAGTGTTCCTTGCCCTGTGACTAAGTGGAAGCAGTTTTCTCAGAGCTTTGTGTGGTCTTACTCCAACTTGTTCAATTGGATGAAGTTGGCCATTGCCTCCAAATTGTGCTTAGACATAGAAACCATGTATATTTTACGTTAGAAATCATGAGGGGAACAATTTGCAACTTAATTTGATCAGATGCAGATAGATGGGCCATATCTGATATAGTATGTGTTTGGTTTGTAAGAGTCTAGGGTAGCTGCAGAGACAGTTAACTAGAAAGAAAATACCCATTTTAATTTTCATATGAGCTATGGAATGAAGTTTCCCTAATCATCTTGCATGCTAGTTGAGTGGTAGCTTATTAATAATTATAACAAATGAATCACTTAATTGAGGACACATTCCTTCATTTTCAAATAAATTTTTGAGTACTTCTCATATGACACAGTGCTAGCTGTGAAACATCGGTAACTAAAACTAGACCTATCTCTCTCTCTCTCTCAAGAATATAAATATCTAGAATGAAAACAAGTAAGGGGATTACGTGTTAGTACGTTACATGTTTACTTACTATTCAATAAGTAAAATACCGTGCAAAATATTATGTGATGGTCTGGGAAGGTGGCTCAGTGGTAGAGTGCTTGCCTTGCATGCACAAGGCCCTGGGTTCAATTCTTCAGCACCACATAAGCAGAAAAGGCCAAAGTGGCGCTGTAGTTCATGTGGTAGAGCACTATCCTTGAACTGAAGAGCTGAGGGACAGAGCCCAGGCCCAGAGTACAGGCCCTACAACTGACAAAAAAAAATTATGCAAAGAAAAATTAACTGTACTCAAAAGTTAGAAAAAGATTCACTGAGAAAGCACTTTTAACCCAGCCCTATACAAATTTCCACAATAAAATATAATTTAAAATAGATTGAGGAGATGTGAAAAGCAGGGTGACCAGATACACTGTATTTTTAATGATAGTTTTCAAATATAAACAAAACTGACAGCTTTTGAAATTACCTCTAAAATTCTGCAGACTTTGGAAAAACAAAAAATTCCTATATTGAAACACTGAGATTTTATGCCATCAATTCACAATGAAAAATATGACAATAAATGCTGATAAATATGTGGGAAATACACTATTCATGAGACAGTAAAATTGCATACTGTAACTACCAAGGGAATCTGTTTGTGGGTTCCTCAGAAACTAAATAGAGATACCATTATTAAACATTTCACTCAAGGAATGTACTCATGGTAAAATATTAAATATGTTAGTATGTTATATTTAACATTTAAATATATTTTATTTTAATATTGTATATATAAACTAACAACAATTAATATAAAGTGTAATTAAAAGAATACTAATGGAGCCAATGGTTAAAGTGTATAATCCTAGCTACACAGAAAAGTGAAATCTGAGGACTTCAGCTCAAAACCAACCAGGGCAGTAAAGTCCATGAGACTCATCTCTAATCAACCAACAAAAAAAGCCAGAGTGGAATTGTGGCTCAAGTACTAGAGCTCTAGCCTTGAGTGAAAAAGCTCACATGCAGTGGTCTTAAATTCAAACCCCAAGACCAACACACAGACACAGACATAGACACGGATTCACACACACACAGACACAGACACAGACACACACACACACACATTACGAAGTTGAAACATACCTGGACTGGGGTGCAGAGAGTAGGAGGATGAGATGGATAAATGAAGGAAAAGGATGGATGTAGCAATAATTATCTAAACATACCTATGAAAACAGTTCATGGAAACTCAAATGGGAGAAGGGGACAAAAAAGTAGAAAGAAGGACCAAGGGGGTAACTGATCAAGATTCATACTACACATAAATTAACATATAAAGATGAAACACCCATGTGTTCTAATGGCCACGAATTTAACAACAACAACATGAAGACAGCGAGGAATGTATGCATTGCTTCCGGAGTTCTAGAGAAACTCCGTACACATGCAATAATTCTTTGCAAAAATTGTGAAACTTATTGGTTTGAGGCATTTTAAAGTAATTTAAATTTAAAGTAATGTCTGTTCAATCAGCAGTTGACCACCAATCAAACTAAGTGGAGACTTTCACAAACATCCAAGAACACTCAATACAACTACTGAATGTAATAACAAGTTCATGTTGCTGTAAATAACACCATAGGCAATAATTCATGCATGTTAGAAATAAGCAATTTGAAAATAAAGACAATTATCCAACACTAGAACTATTAAACAAACAGTAGAGCAATTCTACAAGAAATTAGTTCTGGCATTTCTTCTGTTTATTTTGAAGCCTAATGGAATAAAACAACTTAAAACACTGTACAGCTATTCATACTTAAGAAAATTCACCTCCAACAACTAATCCTCAAAGAAACAACTGCCCAATAAATAAGTGGGTTAAAGACTTAAAGAGAAACTTCTCTGAAGAGGAAAGAAGGATGGCCAAAGACACATGAAGAAATGCTCAACCGCTCTAGCCATAAAAGAAATGCAAATAAAACAACATTGAGATACTACCTCACCCCATTTAGAATGGCTATAATCAAGAACTCTAATAAAAACAGATGCTGGAGGGGACGTAAACAGAAGGGAATCCTAATGCATTGTTGGTGGGAGTGTAAACTTGTTCAACCATTTTGGAAAGCAGTATGAAGTTTCCTCAAAAGACTCCACATAGAGCTCCCTTATGACCCAGCAATCCCACTTTTGGGCATTTACCCAAATAATCACAAACTACACTAAATGATCACAGACCATACTAAAACTATCAGCACAACTATGTTTACTGCAGCATTATTTACCATAGCTAAGATATGGAACCAACCCAGATGCCCCTCAGTAGATGAATGGATCAAGAAAATGTGGTATATATACACAAAGGAATTCTATTGCCTCTATCAGAAAGAATGACATTGCCCTATGTGTTAGGAAATGGAAAGACTTTGAAAAAATTATATTAAGTGAAGTAAGCCAGGCCCAAAGAAACATATGTCCCATGGTTTCCCTCATTTGCAATAGTTAGTATATGTATGAGTCAAGCAGAAAAGGTCAGATGAGGTGATGTTAGGAAAATGAACACTTAGATATGTATTTAGATGTTTTTTTTTCATGTGATTGTTTTTAACATATTTATAAGATGATTTCTTTGTTGCTTTGTATGTCCCTCCCCCATGGTATAACCCCTGCTTTCACTGTATTTGATATTGGTATAATTTTTGGAGGGCAAGGGAAAAAACAAATTGTGTAAATGGGGATACAGGTGGACCCACTGCAACAATGAGATATAAAAGTCGCTATGTCGAAAAATGAACTTTACAATTTTTTTGGGGGGGAGGGGAGGAGGAGGGATGGAAATGGGAAGGGATGGGAAGGGGAAACAAAGAAGGAGGCAACAATGCTTGATAAGAAATGTACTCATTACCTTGCCCATGTAATTGTAACCCCTCTGTACTGTATTTTCACAATAAAAAAATCAGCATTTTCTTCCATTTTGCTTGTGTGCCCTTTGCTAACTTGTCACATTCTGAAAGTATTTATTGATACCCTGATAAAATCATTTCAATGATATTAATATAGCCTTTGTAACTTCTTTATATGGTCTTAGGCTCAGAATACCTTTCCTTATTCCTTGTACATATGTGACTAAAATTTGAAAAACAAGAATATTGTAGGAATAATTCCAGGATTCACTTTTGACAATAATTGGAAAATTTTATGTTTTCAAAAGTAAATTAAATCTATTTATATTTTGGCATGGTACATATAAATGTTCTAATTATTTCATTTTCTTGCATGTGCTATAAGCAAATATATTATTATGATCAATATATTATGTGTTAAATATATTTAGAGTGTTAACTAACATTTCCTTAATTTTACAACATTTTTTATTATTATAAAGAGGTTAAACAGAGAAGATAACAACCTTTATTTACTTATTTATTGTAAAAAATGTACAGAGGGGTTACAGTTACACGGGTAGTATAATGAGTACATTTCATAGCAAGCGTTGTTACCTCCTACCATCATTTCCCTCCCCACTTCCCCAACTTCTCTAACCGCCCCCACCCCAAAATTTTAAAGTTCTTTTTCAATATTGTGTCCTGTACATCTCATCATCACAATGGGTCAGTCTGCATCCTCATGTAAGGTTCTGCAATATCACTTCCCCGACCCAAATTATATATATATATACACAAGGTGCAAAGCACCAGCAACAAATCCAGTGAAAACAGGGTTTATACCATGGGGGAAGAACATACAATTGAAACGAAAGAATCACATAGTGTATTGTAAGTACATTAAAAAAAAAACACTAGCAAGAAAGAAATACCTTTTGTGTCCCTGTAGGGGTACATTTTGCTTAACATTATCTCATATGGTCATATATACATAGCCTTTGTCCTACTCTGCTTGTTCTAGACAGGGAAACCATGGGACTTATGTTTCTTTGGGCCTGGCTTACTTCACTTAATAGAATTTTCTCGAAGTCTTTCCATTTCCTAACAAAGGAGGCAATGTCGTTTTTTCTGACAAAGGCATAAATTTCATTATGCGTGTATATCACATTTTCTTGATCCATTCATCTACTGAGGGGCATCTAGGTTGGTTCCATATCTTAGCTATAGTAAATAATGCTGCGATAAACATGGTTGTGCTGGTAGTTTTGGTATGATCTTGTTTGTGACCCTTTGGGTCAATGCCCAAAAGTGGGATTGCTGAGTCATAAGGGAGTCATATGTGGAGTCTTTTGAAGAACTTCCATACTGATTTCCAGAGTGGTTGAACAAGTTTACACTCCCACCAACATTGTAGTAGGGTTCCCTTTTGGCCACATCCCGTCCAGCATCTGCTGTTATTAGATTTTTTTATTCTAGCCATTCTAGCTGGGGTGACGTGGAAGCTCAATGTTATTTTGATTTACATTTCTTTTAGGGTTAGAGAGGTTGAGCATTTCTATTGGCCACTCTTATTTCCTCTTCAGAGAAGTCTCTTACTCTTTAAGTCTTTAGTCCATTTGTTAGTCTGGGAGTTGTTTCTTTGAGGATTTGTTGTTGGGGGATTCCGTTTTTGGAGTTCCAGGTATATTTTAGATATGAGACCCTTGTCCATTGTATGGGTAGTGAAGATCTTTTCCCAATCCGTGGGCTTTCTGTTGATCTTGTTAGCTATGTCATTTGCCTTGCAGAAGCTCTGCAGTTTCATGTAGTCCCATTTGTCCAACCTTTCTTTGATTTGTTGTGCTTCCGGGTCTCTATTAAGAAAATTTCAGCATGTGCCAAGAAGCCCTAGAGTTTCTCCTATTCCTTCCTGTAATGTTTTCATGACGTCTGCTTTTATTTTGGGATCTTTGATCCATTTGGAGTTGATTCTGGTGCAGGGTGATATATACGGATCTAGTTTTAGTTTTCTACAAGTGTTTAACCAATTTTGCCAGCATGGTTTACTGAAAAGGTTGTATTTCTTTTTTTTTTCTTTTTTTGTGTTTTTCCCCCCCCCCCCCTCCCCAATCCTCTCCCTTCCCCCCCTCTTCCCCCCCCCCCCCCGCACCGACGTTGTAAAGCTCGTTTTGGACATGACAACTTGTACTTCTCATTGTTGCAACAGGTCCACCTGTATCCTTAAACAACTGGTTTTTCCCCATCTCCTCCACAAGTTATACTGACATCAAATATAGTGAAAGCAGGGGTTATACTGTGGGGGAGGGACATACAAAGCAACAAAGAGATAATCTTATAAATGCATTAGAAACACATGCATGAAAGAAAAAAACATTAAAATACACATCTAACGGTTCATTTTCCTGACATCACATTATTTGACCTTTTCCGCTTGACTCATACATATACTAGATATTAAAAATAAGGGAAACCATGGGACCTATGTTTCTTTGGGCCTGGCTTCATTATATTTCTTTAGCTCCCTTGTCAAAGATTAGTTGGCTGTAGATCTGTAGATTCATTTCTGGGTCTTCCATCCTATTCCATTGGTCCCCGGGTCTGTTCTTGTGTCAGTATGAAGCTGTTTTGATTTGTAGTAGAATTTGATGTTTGGAATTGATATTCCTCCAGTGCTGTTCTTTCTACTAAGGATTGTTTTTGCTATTCGGGTCTTTTATTGTTCCATATGAACTTTTGGATTGCTTCTTCTATTTCATTGAAGAATGAGGTTGGAATGTTTATAGATATTGCATTGAATTTGTAGATACCCTTTGGTAGTATTGCCATTTTCACAGTGTTAATCCTCCCAATCCAGGAGCATGGGAGGTTTTTCCACTTGCTTAGTTCTCCTTTTATTTCCTTTTTCAGGTTTTCAAAGTTTTGTCATAAAGGTCCTTCACCTCTTTTGTTAACAACAACCTTTTTGACTCACTCAAAATACTGATGAACAATATTCTTATAACTTCCATTTATGTTCTATCATTATACATTAGATTATTGTGAGTCAAGTGAAAGAGGTCACACAATGTTTATCCTATTTACCTGTATTATTCCACTAAGCAGAATATTTAAGAATATAATTCATATTGTAACATTTGCTAAAATATTCCTTTTAATTGATGAATAGTATTCCATTGCATGCACAGCAAAACTTTATGTTTATTGCCTGTTGATTGAAATTTTGGTGGTTACCTCATGCTTATTATTGCATACAATATTATCATTAATCTGGGTGTACAAATATATGTCTTATTACATGTTTTTAATAATTTTGTACAGAAAATAGGAATGGAATTACTTGAAAATCCATATGGTTAATTTCCATGTAACATTTGAGAGACGTTCAAACATCTCTACAGTGGTTACATTATTTATATGCCAAATAGCAAGCAAGCAGGGTTTGCCTTTCTTACATATTTACCAATACTTAACTATATACTTATTTAAAATATTTTTAGAATGCTTAAATAATTGTGCAAGGAATTGCCATTAAACAAGACAATTTGTGAATACAGTGTATCTTGATCGCTGTCATCCCTTTCAACATTCTCAGAAACCCCTACCAACTTACTCCTTTCCTTACCTTTATTAATTTTGTAGGATATGTGTTGAGCTATTTTTGACATTTAATATAGCAATTTATGAGTGTCATGCATTTGTAACCATTCTGTTAGGTCTGAAATTGTGCCAGTGTGGCTTTAACTTGGATTTTTCTGATGACTCATGGTATTGAACTACAGTGAATGCATCTACTGGACTCTATAGCTATGAAAAACTTCACTCAAGCCTTTTGTTAATTTGGGTATTCACCATATTTTAACTGATTATAATTCTATGTATTTATGAAGGATGCTATGATGTTATAATAAATGTGTATGATATAGGGTAACAAATTGTACACAAATTTCCAATTCAGATTAATTTTCAAATACAAAATATTTGATCTTTGAGAAATGTTGAAAAACACATTACATTTTCATTAGCTATATTATCAATGCGAAGAAATAGATCAGAGAAAATTCTTTTTTTTCATGTAACAGCATCTTCTTTCCATCTAACAGCATCTTAGACTCTTTCACTAAACTTCCCAGTCTCTATTCCCTGCATACCAGGCTTTGGTAATCATTTTATGATTTATTTATATGAGTTAAACTTTGATAGCGTTTACATCAGAGAAGATCATGCAGCATTATGTTATCCAGTAATAGCCATGTTGCTGCAAATAATTTTCCTCCTTTGTAGGGATAAAATATATTCAGTTATGCATGTATGCTCCATTGTCTTTATTCATTCATACACTCATTGGTACTCAAGCTTACCACATCTTTGTGCTCTTGTCTCAAGGCTGAATGGATGTGGGAGCCCAGATGATTCTTGAACATCCTTGTTTAAATGAAGATTTCAGCTATAATTTTTCAGAAATTTCCATACTGTTTTCCATATGGCTATAATTCACATCCACAAAAATAACATATAAACCTTTCCTTTTCCTTACAGTTTTGATATTGGAATCAATCTTTCATAGCATTTAGTATCCACAATTACTCTAAACTTCTATGAATTTTTTATTTACTTTTGGCTTTTTTTCATTTTCTCATGCATTCACTTTTATTATCTTTAAGTAGTTATACATAGGATTTACCATTTAAGAAAGCAGTTTATGAATACAATATATCTTGATCAATGTCATCCCTTTCAACGTTCTCTCCCTTCTCTTCCCATACCCACTTTTTCCCTCACTCTTAATTTTGAAGGGTACACATTGGATACTTGTCTGCAATTTTCCCATCTTCCAAAACCATATATGCTTTCTAAATGTTGACATTAATGGTAAGAAAATGGTTTTGTTGTAATTATATGTGTTATGTGTCCATTAATGTCTTTGATCAAATCAACCCTATATCTTGACTCTGCCTTTGACCTCTGATCTCTTCCTAACAATATTTAATGTATTACACACACACACACACACACACACACACACACACAATGTACTTTGAACTTTTTGCTATTCTGTGAGTAAGATCATATTGTGGTCCTCATACTGTGTCTTACTTAGTTCACTAATAATGATCTACTGCTTCCTCTGCATTGTCATAAATGAGAGGATACTTTATGACTAAATAGTGTATGAGATATATATACATATATATATATATATATATCCATGTGTGCGTTTCTGTGTATGTGTCTGTGTGTCTGTTTGTATTCAGTACTGTGATTGTTGGATTATAGGCAAGTTGTATTTTGACATTTTTGAGAAAACTTTATACTGTTTTCCACAAAGGCTGTACCATTCCTACCCAAAATGGCACAAGTGTCTTTTCCTCCATATTTTTCCAGCACTAACGTTTTTTTTGAGAAGTCCCTTCTTCATGGAATTAGGTAGCATATTCAAAAGCTTTTCATTTGCATTTCCTTATAGATAAGTGATGTCTTTCATAATTTCATGAATTCACCAAATCCCTATTTCCAATCAAGTACCAAAGAAAGCTTTATGCATATATTAAACATTTTATATGAAAATGATATTTCCATTTAACTATTATTTTGTGATACCATATTGTGGCAAATGATAAAAATAGAATTGAAAACAAAGTTACATTATATTTAAAATATACCAACGGAAGCTGGGTGCCAGTGGCTCAGGCCTGTAATCCCACTATTCAGAAGGCTCAAATCTGAGGATCATGGTTTGAAGCCAGTCTGGGCAGAAAGGTCTCCATGGGACTTTTTTTGCCAACTAGCCACCAAGAAATAGAAATAGAGCTGTGCCTCAAAGTGGTAGAGCTAGTCTTGAGCAAAAGAGTTCAGGAGAACAGCCAGGCACTGAGTTCAAGCCCCAGAACTGACAAAAACAAAACAAAACAAAAAACAGACTTACATAACTGTGATCTACATAAAAATCAAATCATAATTATTAACGTTTTGTTTTTAAAAATTGGGCTTATAATGTGATTTACATTATTTAAAATGTAAAAAGTCTCAAAATTATAAAAACAAGCTAATAACATAAGAATAAAGTTAAGGTATTTTGTTAGCAGCAAACAATATAACATCATGTATAAAATAGTCTTATATTTTATTAATCATTTGATTCCTCAGGATTATATAAAAGTATATAAGAATGAAACAATCCTAACATTCCAAATTATTTTTATTTTCTTCCATGTACTTTTTCTATAAATTTTGTAATGCATGTATATTACATGCATTATTCTATAACAACTTATTAATAATATTTATAAATATAACACTTAGAAATAATGTTTAAAAGACATTATTTGAAAGAAAGTGTCTAAAACACAGTAATTTTGCATAGCATGAGGTTTGCATAACACAGAGGTTATTTAGAGACACATCTTTTACGTTCATTATAAATGACAATGGGTTAAAGAGAAGGTGATTTTCATACTCTGAAAATATACCATACACTTCTGGTAATGCAGCAGTGGCTGAATGGATGTGAGAATGGCTATATAAAGCATATCTCTCTTTTATGCATGAGGTAAGTGTATTATTTCCCTACCTCTTCTAGATACATTTATATTTCCTCTCATTTAGGAAGTACCTTGGGATAAATTATATTGAGAGTGTTGTTCAAAGGCAAATGTACCCTTAGGTGTTATAAAGAGGGACGAAATAGGAAATAGGAAACAGATTGCAGATGCAGAGAAAAACTACATTAACAAAAAAATTCTGATTATGATGTGTTATATAAAGAATGAAGAGAGAAATTCCACCTGGATGGCATAGAATGGACAAGCTGACAAGCTCATCTCACTGTGAAATTTTAGACTAGAAAAGGAAGGTTATATAAGAGCTCCACCAATATAAATACAAAATCAAATAAAAATGGGTACAGTGTGTTACATTCTCAAAAAAGAGGCATGAGGAATATGATCTTTGTCTTTCCTTATATGAGAGAAAATGTCAAACTTTAAAAACGCAATCTCAAGATCTCTACAGGAAACCTCTATGCTTAGGGGAAGTGCTAAAGATAATTCTTAGAAAATTAAGCTATTACCAATGCCAAAATATTAAGAGAATGAGAAATGAGCATACCAGAAAGCATTTCTTCAAACTATCTTCAAATATTTTTTGAAAAAAAGTGATTTATTTTTATTAATATTTTATTGTAAAAATACTGTACAGAGGGATTACAGTTACATGAGCAAGGTAATGAGTACATTTCCTATCAAGCATTGCTACTTCCTCCTTTGTTTTCCCCTCCCACCTCCACAACTACACTCCCTTCCTCGCCCCTCACCCCTTAATTGTAAAGTTCATTTTTCAACATAGTGTCTTGTCCATCTCATTGTTACAATGGGTCAACATGTATTCCTATTTAAGCATTTTGTTTTTCCCCTTCCCCTCTCAAAGCTAGAGAAGTGTATATACAAGATGCAGGGCACCAACATCAAATACAGTGAAAACAGTGGTATATGTGGGGGAGGAACATACAAAGAAATAAAAAATTACATGGTACATTATAAATACAATAGGAACAATAGCAAGCAAGAAAACATCACTTGTGTCCCTATCTTGCAGTTCATTTTGCTTAACATCATCTTATCTAGTCATATGTTCCTAGCTTTTGAACTTTTCTGCTTGTCCCAGACATATTGCAAATAAGGGAACTACCAAAACATCTGTCAGTCCTAACTCTCAAAAAATGTGATTTCAGCCAGCATTTTACAGCATATGCTGGCTTTAAACAGCAATTGTAATATTCAACAATAATTCTAAATATACTAAGAAGATAATTTTTCTATCCCATAAAAATGTACATTTCTTTATGTACTCTAAAATTTATATTACATGGAGGGCCAATTTCATCACTCAGTCAAGAGCAGGACTATGAATACTATTGCACTTACCTTTTAAAGTAATGGTTATTATAAAATAAAAAAATATTTTTAATATATTGCTTGTTGTGTATTCAGGCCAATTTCCCCCTGGTTTCTAGTTTCAAGACAATTTCCTGAGATTTTTTTTTGCACTTTCCAGATACCATTTCTTTGGGCAATGAGAGAAATGGAGGACAAACGATGGTGCTTATTACAAGAGCAATCATGAACGCTCAGCTATGATTGAAACCTTGGCATCAAACAACACTCTATGATTGCATCAAAATAGGATAAGATTTATGTGTTGTTGAAGCTCTTGTTTAAGAGCTGGATGTTGCATTGTGGTAGATTTCACTGTCTTGTCAATTACATGAGCTTTCAGCTAGCACAATTTTTATTTATTGATCACAATGTAAGCAATGTCACATGAGGTAAAATAAAAATCATGAAACTAATAATGATTACATTCTTCTAAAATGATACAAACATGAACTCTTTGTTGAATAGTTATGCTATGTTATCTCTCATCCTGTTTTCTGTTTTTACTTTTTAAATTCATAAATACAATCCATTTCATTCTCTCTTCCTGCTGCTACATCCATCAGGACAATCGTTCATTCTACCCCCAAGATGTTCACAAGAGATTTCTGTTTTCAATGCACAATGTACTCAACTACTTTATATCCCTTACAGCACTGAGGAAAGTCAGTATTTTATAAAGGCACTAGGCTGGTAATCAGATAACCAGACATCTCTAGCTAGCTTTGGGAGAGATTTTTTTTTTTTTGGTCCAATCGTGGGGCCTGAACTCTGGGCCTGGGCGCTGTCCCTCAGCTCTTCAGCTCAAGGCTAGCGTTCTACCACTTGAGCCACAACGCCACTTCTGGCTTTTTTCTTTTTGCTTATGTGGTGCTGAGGAATCGAACCCAGGGCCTCAGGCATGCAAGGCAAGCGCTCTACCACTGAGCCACCTTCCCAGCCGTGGCAGAGATTCTTTTAATGTTTTGTTGTTTTGTTTTGTTTTTTCATCTGTCATGGGGCTGGAACTCAGGGCCTGGCACTGTCCCTGGGCTTTTTTGCTGAAGGCCAGTACTCTACCACTGTGAGTCACAATGATACTTCTGGTGTACTGGTAATTAATTGGAGAGAAGAGTCTCATGGCCTTTCCTACCTGGGCTGATCCTCAGATCCTCAAGTCCTCAGATTTCAGCCTTCTGAGTAGCTAGGTTAGAGGTGTAAGGAAGCAGAGCCTGGTTAGGGATGTTCTGTGTACCAAAGAAAGTCTATTATCATATTCAACCTTCACTTTCTTAATTTTTTATGTGAGGTCATTCAGTTAAACTATCCTTTTGGTCATTCTCTGTCCTGAAAGATTCATCCTAATTTCAATTTATTATATTTTATTGTTTATTGATAGAATGAATGAGAAAATATTGCACATTTGATTTGAATTTACACTACAAGCACATTTTCATTGCCTTAATAAGTTTTCTTTATAAGCAAAAATCAAAGTGCTATATCCCCTGTTAGTGTCTATTTATGAGATAAAACACATAGTGAAAAGAAAATTGAGTAATTTCAGATATTTAGATTTGTTTAGCAATACATTTGCATTTTGATTGTTTGACAATACCAATAAGAATAAATGAGATCAGACTGAATTGTTTTCAGTGAGATGTGATATACTAATAATTCACTTTTTATATTTACCATAAAAATGTGAGGTTTGCATGCAACATTTCTTGTTTCTAAGCATTGATTTTTTTACACAAAATAGAAAGTGCAGAGAAATATGGCCATATTTTGTCCATTGTCCTTTATTCTAATAAATATTTGAGATTATCACCTTACAAAGAGAAAGTTCATTGTGGCTAATAGTTGCAGAGATTTCAATCCATGATCTTTTGCTCTCATTGATTTGGGTCTGTTGTAAGGCAGCACCTCAAATCAGAGTCATGCCAGGTGCTCCAGGCTTTTACCTGCAATTGGAACTACTTAGGAGGCTGAGAACTGAAGACTGCAGGCAATAAAGTTCCTGAGACTTCCATCTCCAATTAATCATCAAAAAACCAACAACAGAGATTTGACTCAAGGAGTAGAGCTCCAGACTTGAGCAGAAAAGCAAAGGAACAGTGTCCAGGCCCTGAGTTCATATGCCCAATACCATCAGAAAAATAGAAACGAATAAATAAACAAGAAGTGCATATCAGAGGAAGCGCCTCATAACTCAGGTAAGAAAAGAAGAAAAAGAAGAGGAAGAAAACAAGTCCAATTTATCCTCTTTGGGCCCTTTCCCTTGAAACAAAAGACCTCCAATAAACTCATCTCTAACATTTCCACCTTCTTCAAATAGACACATTTCATTTGATATGGCCCATAAATAAACTGTCTTTTTAACAATTTAGGATTATAAATATATTAGTTAGAATTTTTTTATTGTGAGAATACCGTACAGAGGAGTTACAATTATATGGGCAAGATAACGAGTACATTTCTTATCAAGCATTGTTGCCTCCTCATTGTTTCCCCTTCCCATCGCTTCCCATATTCCCCCTTGCCCCCAACCGTTCCTCCCTGCACCCCCCACCAAAGTTGTTAAGTTTGTTTGTTGACATAACGACTTGTACATCTCATTGTTGCAATGGGTCCACATGTATCCCTAGTTAAACGATTTGTTTTTTCCCTTCCCCTCCACAAATTATACCAATATCAAAAACAGTGAAAGTATGGGTTATACTGTGGGGGAGGGACATACAAAGCAACAAAGAAATCATCTTATAAATATGATAGAAACAATTGCATAAAAGGAAAAAAAACACAAAAAAACCATTTGAATACTTATCCTAGGATTCATTCCCCTAACATCAACTTATCTGACCTTTTGTGCTTGACTCAGACATATACTAGTTATTGCAAATAAGGGAAACCATGGGACCTATGTTCCTTTGGGCCTTAATATAATTTTTTCCAAGTCTTTTCATTTCCTAACAAATGGGGCAATGTCATTATTTTTTATATTTACCTAAATCTATCTAGAAGATAAATATGAACTCTAAATATTCCCAATAGCTTTAAACAAAAATGAAAAGTCATTCCTTAAAATGCTAACATTAAAACTGTCTAAAGGTAGAGTCTTTCTTTCTCTCTGAACTATCCTTGAACTTGGAAGATGGGTGCTTTCACTCAGTTCTTTCACTCAAGGCTAGTAGAGTCTCATGGACTTTCCTGCCTTGGTTGGCTTTGGACTATGATCCTCAGATCTCAGCCACCTTAGTAGCCAGGATTACAGGTGTGAGCCACCAGTACCCATTTAGTCTTGCTTTCTAACACCTTTTGAATAATCAGATTCTGAGATGGAGGATGATTGTGTGTGTGTACATGCATGTGTGTGCACATGTCTGTGCCAGTACAGGGCTTGAACTCAGGGCCTAGGTGCTGACCTTTAGATTCTTGGCTCAAGATTGGCACTCTACCAGTTGAGCCATAATTCCACTTTTGATTTTTTGTTGGTAAACTGGAGTTAAGACTCTCATAAACTTTCCTGTTTGTGATGGTTTTCAACTGCAATCCTCTGATTTCAACCTCCTGATGAGTCTTTGGCACCTGGCATAGTAGAGACTATTTGAAAGGGCAGAAGTGAGGAAGAGAACTGAGAAGCACAGAAAAGGCATAAGACAGTTAGAATTTATAGTGAAGCAGAAAGATGGTACAGAAAATTAGGAGTGTTTGCACCTCCACCTTTATCTCTGTGAAGGAGGAAGAAGCTGATACCTGAATCAGAAAGAAAGCCTACTGGTCTCTTTGACAAACCATCAGACCTAGCTGTAAGAACAAATCCATCTCTCCCACAATCATCAATCCCTTAAGTCATTTGGCTTTCCAGTGAGAACCACAACAGCTTCACAACATTTTACTATTGACAGTGACAAGGAAGGTACCAAGAAGATATAATCTAGTTCCTTGATACTAAAGGACACTATAGATCAAATTTCACTAGCTAGAGGCAAGCAGGAAGGCTCCAAGACTAAGCTACCTCCAGGGACTCAATTACAATTCAAGGAACTCTGAATCACCTGCCCATGGCATTCAGGTAGAGAAATCTCACCAGAGGCATACATAAGTGGGAAAGATTTTGCTTTTATAGTGAACTGGGAGATCAGAGTGGGAACTTGTGAAGAAGGCACCCAGTCTCATCTAGTACATAGTACAAACTCTAGGGCCTTCTGGATCTCTCAGGTCCCTTTGGTTGCTTGTTCAGAGGCAGACAGAGTGGGTGGAGCTTAGGAGCCCAGAGTAGGTCTGGAGTTTCAGAGAGCCTCCAGAAACTCAGTGGTAGGTAGGACTCAGTGGGGCTTGGTCCCACCCAACCCAAAATAGACAAAGAGGTGAATGTAGCACCAGATGTTCAGTTATTGAAGGTCCAGAGAGACAATGGTTCACCCCCTTCCTGGCTTGAGCAAGTTCCAGTACCTGAGTATCACTGTAGAAACAATGTCATACTCTGGCTGGCAGAATGCTCAGCCACCAGGTGCTCTCTGATGGCTTAGAAAGAAGCTAAGAAAGACACAAGGTAATGTAAGGAATTCAAATGTTTTTGCCCTGGAAGCATTAGTATTGTTAAAACCTTCATATTCCTAAAAGCAAGCTACAGAGTCAGTGCAATTCCTAAGAAAATTCCAGTTATACTCTTCACAAAAATAGAAAAATAATCCTAAAAATCATATAGAGCACTAAAGGCCATGCCTAACAAAAAAAAATATTGAGCACAAAGCAACTAATGTTGACACTATTATAATAACAGAACTCAGTAACAAAAATAACAGTAACAAAATAACATGGTGTTCTTTTGTGGCAAACATGAAGAATAATAGAGCAGAAATAATTCCACACGGCTACAGCCAACTGACTTTTGACAAAGAG
Organism: Dipodomys ordii; assembly: GCF_000151885.1. Classification (NCBI taxonomy): domain Eukaryota; kingdom Metazoa; phylum Chordata; class Mammalia; order Rodentia; family Heteromyidae; genus Dipodomys; species Dipodomys ordii. Next base: position 140,892 of record NW_012267592.1, on the reverse strand, counting down.
CCCAAAATATATTGGAGAAAAAAATAGTTTCCTAAGAAAGTGGTGCTGGCAAAAGTGGATATCCATATGCAGAAGACTGAAACTGAGTGCATATCTCTTGACATGTAGATTTAAAATAATACAAACATTAATGTAATAATAATAAAGGAATACAAGGATATTAATATTAATATAAAAATACTAGAAGAAAGAATAAAAAAACAATGGAACATTTTAGCATAGGCAATACTTTCTTGAATAAAAGAACCTAATATCTTAGCAAGTAAGAGCAATGGGAGATACTTGGGATTACATCAACTGAAAAAGCCTGAGAAATTGTCAGCAGGCTGAAGAGACAGCATACAGAGTTACAGAAAAAATTTCCAGCTATATGTCTGTCAGAGGATTAATAACTATATTTTGGTATTTAGATTCTCAAATTAAATGAGTTCTTATTTAAGCATTTTGTTATTTCACTTCCCCTCCCCAAATTAAAAAAAATGTATATACAAGATGCAGGGCACCTAAATCAAATACAGTGAAAACAGGGGTTATTCCATGGGGGAAGAACATACAAAAGAAACAAAAAAATCACATAGTACATTATAAGTACATTAAAAACAATAGCAAGAAAGAAAAAAAAACACTTGTGTTCCTGTGAACCAAAGACAGTAATACAATTTTAATCAAAGCATAAGAAGAATATTTGAAATTGGATAAATTATGGATATAAGATTTCAATTTTAGAAGCTGGGAAGGTGGCTTAGTACTAGAGCATTTGCCTTGCATGCCTGAGGCCCTGGGTTTGATTCCTCAGCACCACCTAAGCGGAAAGAAAAAAGCCGGAAGTGGCGCTGTGGCTCAAGTGGTAGAGCGCTAGCCTTGAGCTGAAGAGCTGAGGGACAGCACCCAGGCCCAGAGTTCAGGCCCCATGACCAGACCCCCCCCCAAAAAAAAGATTTCAATTTTAGCCACATTCATAGTGCTCAAGACATTCTTAACTAGGAGATAATATTATTTCTCACACCCACCAAAAACCATGCACAATCATTCCCATTTTCTTGCCAACTGTTTGCCTGGTACTTGATCACTCAAACGTATAATCTATTCCGTTATCATACAGTCACTCCTGAGTCAGTTTCCTAACACTCGTTTCTTAGATAGATATAGGTATATCACATTCATATAGAGATATCACATTCATATATATATGTATATATATATCACATTTTCTTGATCCATTCATCTACTGAGGGTCATCTGGGTTGGTTCCATATCTTAGCTATGGTAAATAATGAATATAGTACTGCTGGTAGCTTTAGTGTGGCCTTGTTTGTGATCATTTGGGTAAATGCCCAGGGGTTGGATTGCTGGATCATAGGGGAGCTCTATGTTTAGTCTTTTGAGGAACCTCATACTGCTTTCCAGAGTGGTTGAACCATTTTACATTCCACCAACAGTGTAGTAGTGAATCCTTTGGTAACATCCCCACCAGCATCTTGTTTTTTTTGACAATGGTCATTCTAAATGGGGAATTCCTAGCCAGAACAGTAAGGCAAGAGACAAACATAAAGGGAATCCAAAAGGGAAAGAAGAAATAAAACTCACCCTCTTTATAGATGGCATGATCCTGTATTAAAAAAAAAACATAGACTCTTTTCCCATTACTTGAGCTGATCCATAACTTTGGCAGAGTAGCAGCATATGAAATTAAATTACAAAAATCAGTAGGTTTTCTTTATGCCAACAATGAGAAGAGTGAGGGTGAAATCAGAAAAGTAACTCCTTTTATAATAGCCTAAAACTAAAATAAAATACATAGAAATTAACAAAAGGGGTGAAGGACCTCTATGATGAGAACTTTAAAAAACCTGATGAAGGAAATTGAAGCTGATTTAAGGAAGTAGAAAAGCCTCCTGTGCGCCTGGACTGGGAGGATTAACAAAGTGACAATGGCAGTACTCGCAAACACTTCAAATTCAATGCAATGCCTATCACTATCCCAACAACATTCTTTTTTTAGAAGAGTTTTTAAAGTCTTACAATTTTTAAAATTTTAACTTTATTGTCAAGCTGATGTACAGTGGAGTTACGGTTACATAAGTAAGGTAGTGAATACAGTTCTTGTCTAACTTGTTACCCCCTCCCTCATTTTTCTCCCTCTTTCGCTGACCCCTTACCCCTCCACATTGTACAAATCATTTCCAACCTATTTTCATGTGAGTATCTCTGTTGCATAGGTTCCCACTTTGTCCTTTGTCCCACCATTTTGTTGTTCCTTTCCCTTCCCTAGCTCAAATAAACATATATACAATACCCAGGGTACCAAAATAAAATACAGTGACAACAGAGGATAAACTATAGGGGAACACACACACACACACACAATAAAATCATGAGAACATTGAGAACAACAAAGGAAAACCACTGTGTCCATGTCTTGAAGTTCCTTTTACTTAGCATCATTTTATATGGTCATATGTATGTAGCTGTTGAGCTAGTCTGAGATTATCCTATGTGTATAGTAATTATTACAAATAAGGGAAACCATGGGAGCTATGTTTCTTTGGGCTGGCTTACTTCACTTAATATAATTTTTTCTAAGTCCTTTAATTTCCTTACATTCTTTAATGAAATAGAAAAAGCGATTGAAAAATTCATGTGGAATAATTGAAGACTCTGAATAACAGAAGAAAACAGTGCTGGAGAAATATCAATACCAAGCTTTAAACTCTATTATAAAGCCATAGTTATAAAAACAGCTTGGTGCTGGCACATGAACAGGTCTGAGGACCAATGGAATGGAATTAAAGTCCCAGAAATTATTCCAAAGACCAAGAGACACCTAATCTTTGATAAGGGAGCCAAAATTATCAGATGGAAGAAAGTCTCTTCAAAAACTGGTACTGAAAGAATTGGCTATTCACATGTATAAAACTGAAGTTAGATCCTTATATATCACCTTGCACCAGAATCAACTCCAAATGTATCAAAGACCTCAAAGTAAGAGCAGATACCCTGATATAGGGGAAACACTAGAGTTCCTTGGCACAGGTTGAAGCTTCATACATAAAAATCCAGAAACATAACAACTCAAAGAAAGGCTGGAAAAATGGTATCACATTAAACTGCAGAGCTTCATCATGGCAAAGAACAACAAAATAAACAATGTCCTCAGATTGGGAGATCTTCACTAGCTTTACAATAGACAAGGGCCTCTTATCAAAAATATACCTTCGAGGGGCTGGGAAGTTGGCTCAGAGGTAGAGTGCTTGCCTCCCATGCATGAGGTCCTGAGTTGGATTTCTTAGACCCAGGTAATCAGAAAAAAGCCAGAAGTGGCACTGTGGCTCAAGTGGTAGAGTGCTAGCCTTGAGCTGAAGAGCTGAGGGACAGCACCCAGGCCCAGAGTTCAGGCCTCACAACTGACAAAAAAAAAAAACACCTAGAGCTCAAAAAATTAAATCCCCAAAAACAAAACCTCAAAGAAACAACTACCCATTAATAAGTGGGCTAGTGAATTAAAAAGACTTCTCTGGATTGGAAATAAGAATGGCCAATAGACACATGAAGAAAAGCTCAAAATTTCTGACCATAGCATGGACTTTTAATCATGTAAATAAATTCACATAAAAATAATGTATTGATATAGAATTCTTTTATTTTGTTTGTTTCCAATGTGCTTATTCTTTTTACTCTGATACATACACACACACACACACACACACACACACACACACACACACATATATATATATATATATATATATGGTATAAGGTCCAAAGTTTGTTTACAGTTTTATAAATTGTACTGATTGATTTTCTAATTATGAAATAAAACAGTCTGCTATGAAATATCCTTAAGCACTCTGCCAGTTACATTTTTTTGGTCCACATTTAATAACATAAAGAAAAATTTCCCAGTCCTTGAAATTCATTTCTGTACATAAACCCAATAAGGATATGTAAGCATCCAATAGCTATTAATAACCAATTTACCCTACTTGATATTTGTTTTTGTTTTTTTTCTAATTTTATTTTATTTTATTTGTGAACATACTGTACTGAGGGGTTACAATTACATGGGCAGGATAAGGCGTACATTTCTTATCAAGCATTGCAGCCTCCTCCTTTGTTTACCCTTCACATCCCTTCCCAGCCTCCCCCCCTAATCCTCCCCCCCAATCCTCCCCCCCCCCCGCACCGACATTGTAAAGCTCGTTTTCTACATGACAACTTGTACTTATTGTTGCAACAGGTCCACCTGTATCCTTAAACGACTTGTTTTTCCCCATCTCCTCCACAAGTTATTCTGACATCAAATATAGTGAAAGCAGGGGTTATACTGTGGGGGAGGGACATACAAAGCAACAAAGAAATAATCTCATAAATGCGTTAGAAACACAAGCAGGAAAGAAAAAAACATTAAAATACATATCTAAGGGTTAATTTTCCTAACATCACATTATCTGACCTTTTCTGCTTGACTCATACATATACTAGATATTGCAAATAAGGGAAACCATGGGCCCTATGTTTCTTTGGGCCCGGCTTACTTCACTTAATATAATTTTCTCCAAGTTTTTCCATTTCCTAACAAATGGACGGTCGAGTGGTCTAAGGCGCTAGACTCAAGGTTCTCTCCTACTTGATATTTGTATAAAATTCTGTCACTCTTAAGTGTGTCAACAACATTTACTGGAAGAGATGCCACTCGGGAAAATAATCATCCACAAATGTAACAACAAAAATAATGCATGCCATATTACCAATGCCCATATTAGGATTTTACAAGATATTAATATATCTCTAAATTCCCCCATGTATTGGAAATTAGACAGCATTGCCTAAATAAACCCTTGTTCAAAGAGAAACTGGTAGAGAAATTAGAAATTATTTTTGATTTAAAAAAAGAAATTATTTTTGAGCACAAATAAAACTAACTCACATCAAAATTTGTAGAAGGCAGGTAAAATAGAGTTTAGAAGAAAGCCTTCTAAAAGGAAAGGAGAAGGTTATCAAGGAAGAATTTAAACTTAATCATGTTGAAATAGAAATAACAGAAATCAACTAAATAAATTGCATAACATGATAGAGGAAATATGTACATTAATATATAATATAAAATAACATGTATAAATAATATATAACTAACAAATAACTAATATGTAAATAGCGTATAACTATATAACTAACATATAACTATATATAACAAACATGCTAATATATAACATACTAATATATATATAATATATAACTAATACACATACATATAACATACTAACATATACATAATATATGTATATTTAAATGTGAAAATATTTCTAGCCAATTAGGTAAATAAAAATGACATAATTTTTGACATATTGGAGGACTATCACTAATTACAAGCAATAGAAATATAAAAACTGAAATATTGTTAAAAATTGTATGTAAGTGTGTTTGACATTTTTTGATAAAATGGACATAGTTCTAAGGCATCATGATTATTGAGCCAATGCAAATAGCTAATCAAAACAGTTTTGGGGGGTACTGATAGATCATGCTTGTAATCCTAACTATTCAGGAAGCTGAAAGTCCATGAGACTGTTATCTGCAGTTAATCAGCAAAATAACAGAAGTGGAGATGTGGCTTAAGTTGTAGAGGTCCTACATTGAGCACAACATTTAAGGGATCCAGTCACTGAATTGAAGACCTAGAGCAACACATATACACACATACACTTGCGTGTGCAGACACAATAATTTGCTATTAGATCAAGTAAATTAATTTATACTATTCCACCAGGCACCATTAGCTCATATCTTAATCCGAAATACTATAGAAATCTGAGAAACTCTTTTTTCAACTAAGCAAGCTTAGAGGCATGGCGTAAGTAGTGAGCAAGAAACACAAGCACGAGCATAAAATATGGAGTTCACGTTCAGAACTGACAGAAAGAGAGAAAGAGAGAGTTGAGAGAGCACAGAAGATTGGAGAGAAGAAAGGAGGGAAAAGAGGAGAGAGAAGAGTGAGAAAGCAGGAGAGCAAGAGAGCAAGGGAGGGTGTGTGCATGTTTGAGACACAACAAAATAATCCAGGGCACAGGTGGCTCATTCCTATAATGCTAGTTAATCAAGGGACTGAAATCTGAGGATTGTGGTTTGAAGCTAGCCATGACACAAAAGTTCATGAGATTCTTACATCCAGTTAACTACCAAAAAACAAAAACCAAACAAACAAAAAAGCCAGAGTGGAGCTGTGGTTCAAGTAGAAAGTTTAGCTTTGAGCCTGGAGTTAAGACCCAGTTATGAAACTAATGAACTAAAATCAATTAAAAATAATGCTGGCTGTAGGTTTGTCATACATAGCCTTAAGTAAATGAAAATAAAGGTTCTATCAAAGAAATCCACAGGTCTGTATATATTCATGGTCTTACAAAAATATTTAAAAGAAAAAGAAAAAAATATTTTAAAGATTCCAGTTTCTATTAATTTATTGCTAAGTAAGGACTTTCTATGTCAATTATGCACATTTTACATCTATGATTTATATTTGTATTTACTCAGTTACTTATGTAGCTTATGTTTCAAGTTTTCCATTATGTTTCAAATTTTTCACTTTTTTTATGTGATGTAATAGTAAGATTGTTTCCAAACTAAATAGCCCACAGTAAAGGTCCATTGAATCTACTGGATCTTTAAATAAACTAGGAAATATTTCCCTGCTTAATTAATTAATGGTAAATTATCAGAAACCCTAAGTTTTATATTTCCATGAGATCTGAAAAACTAACTCTGGTCTTCTCAAAAATAAACACCGTCATAAATATATATGACAGTATTTTCAGATTTCTCAACATCTTCACTTTATTTGGAAGTTCTTATAGAATTATCAGTGTTAAGTTTGAAGATATTTTTCTTTTTCATGTTCATGGGTTTCGTTTATGCCTGTATCTCATCTCTCATTTGGACTTTCAGAATTCCCAAGAATTTTCTCATCATCATTTTACTCCATCTTGTATTGGTCATCTTTTAGAGAAGTGTGGCCATTTTTGTCCCCACATTACAGCTTTTGGACTCTTGAATAAAATTCACATGCTGATAAAACTCATGGTCTTCCAATCTGACACCAATGATTCCCTCTAAGTTTACCTGGAAATCTCTCCCCTACACTTATTTCTAGGAAGGTAGGAAGGGTCTAGCTTCTGTAACACAGCATGGCTTTTGAAATGATATACCTACGCAAAACATCCCACTTTGAGAGTGTCCTTCTAGGAAATGTATATCTATTTCTCCAAACAGAAGTCAAGTATCTCCTTATCACATAAACTCACAGAAAATTCAGTGTCATCTCCTGTGTATTTCTGAAGTGCTTTATCCTTCATTTAACATGTTTACTGTACCTTATCTCAATCACATACATCTTTGTAGTTTCTTAGATATTTTTCAAGGCAATGGTTATTCCATATTAGCAGTGATAGTAATAGTGTAGGTACTCAGTGTGTGACTAATGAATAAATAATGAGTCAAGCTAACATAAACTAAACCAAAACTTCTTTCTAATATGAATTGGAGCCTTATGAGGTATTTTCCTTTTAAATTACACCATAGATTTCCTACTATTCTAAGTGAATAAACCTTCTACCAATTTATCTATTGGTATTTATAAGTGCATTCCCTTTGCTAAGCAATGAAATATACACAATAGAATAGCATGTTCTATCATTTTATGGGGGCACTAGAAAGAAAATTGACATCTTCTTTTTATGGGATACTTCTTAAATCCAACAATATTTTACCCTAATAAATGTATCATACCTCCATAAAGTTATGTCACTGGATTAAGAGAAAGACATGACATAGAAACTTTTAAAACATTTCAGTTAGTAGCATATCCTCAAAAATTAAAATTGGTTCTTAGAACTTATATTTCAGGAAGAAAGAAATATAAATGTATTTCTGTGTGAAGTATTGGATGAAATTAAATTTTTATTAATGAAGTTGAGAAAGTATATCCATTTTAAAAGGGCAACTACATATTATACTAATGAATGAAAAACAGAGATTTTCCATTAGCTATTAAACTAAGTTTGATGATTCTAAAATTGCATGACTTCAATTCTCATCCAACTGAAAAATGGCCATGTAAGTTCCACCCTCATTACCACATGTTCTTGAATTTTCTAATTCCCCATACTCTCTTTCTACTGATCTGTGCTATTTATAGTCACAATGTACCGCTTTGCCTAGGTGGGTTTGGATTAATTCCATTTTATTGTTTATTTCGGGCCACTACACTGTATTGTATAAAGTGCAAAGCTAATCATTTGCAAAGTCAGAACATTACTGATATAGGAAACCTCTTTCAGAACACTATAAATCTAAGTGAACTGAAAAGTACGCATTAACATTTAGGACTCTGTAAGGTAGTGATTTACAATCTTTTGTGTTGAAGACTATTTTCACAATTAAGAGATAAGTTTAGGAATCTGACAAATTGAGACATCAGTAATATGATAAAAATGGGATAGAATGAAGTACAAATCATAGGCTTCATCATATGAGAAATAGACCCTTCAAAATCACAACAAAAAGAATTGTGTCAGGTGTTTCTTAAAGGTGTTTCTGCAGAGATGTGTTTGCCCAATTCCTTCTCTCAAACAGAGAAAGAAATCACCTTTCCTCCCATAGGGAGATAAACAGTTGTGATACATAGATGAGAGATGTTATTCCAGAGAATCAGTATCCACATGGGAGCTAGAGAATTACATAGTAGGTGTTACAAATTAACGTGTGTGTGTGTGTGTGTGTGTGTGTGTGTGTGTATTCTCATATGAATCAACTGAAAGAAAACCATTCAGCTGGGAAAGAAACCTGGCCTTTGGTCCTGCATCATTTTCTCAGTCAACCCCACTTATGTGACCCCTCTTCTTGCCATACATATTGTCTACTATGCATATAAGGAGTTTCAGTCACCTGGATCCTAAGCCTAAACCATCAGACCTCCTCAGTGCTGGAGATTCTATCTTCAGATTAATGATTTATTAGCTTATATTAACTATACAAGAAGGAACTTAATTGGTACATCTCCACATATGTTCACACTGTAGTCTAATCAATCCTATCCCTCCATCATGTTCCCTGCCTCCTTTCTCAAAATAGCATCCCAACACGTTGCCTCGTTTTATTATCAGAGTGACAATCTATTTCAAGATAATTACTTATTTTCCCCAGAAGTCCAACTTTCTTCTACTAGTGCCCACCCACCTAGAGAGTCTGTTTCTCCTCCCTCACCCCCTACAGAGCAACAATTTTTGTTGAACTTCTCTATGATGCTCTCACATATATTTGAAATATGTCACAATTTATTCACCATCTTTCTTTTTCCATTCTCCTCTCTCCTTCTCCTCCTGAGTATTCTCTTAGCTTCATTCATGTTCTATGTTAAGCCATTAAAATAAACATATACATATATACGTATGCTTACATATGTCTATAAATATCTATTGTTCTTGAGTCTAGGTTCCACATACAAGAGAAAACATATATTTTATTTTCTGAGTTTGTTTTTTTACTACTATGATCCCAATGTAATCTAATCTCTATAAGTGATGGTGAATGTTGTGAGTTATATGCTATGGTTTGAATTTTTCTCCTCAGTGTTGATGTACTGGAAACTCAATTCTCAACACAATCCTGAGAAATGAGCACGTTAATAGGTATCTAAGTCATGGGCTAACACCTTACCCATAGTATGGTTCATTATTTCAGGAGTGACATCTGCAGATACTTAGCTCTGTTACATCTTTCATGAGCTGTTCTGTGAATAAGCCAAAAAACAATAATAATCTGAGCTATGCTATTTAATCTCTCAGCTAGGAAATACACTCATAAATCATACAGTACTCAAACTAATTGGAGCACTGGAGATTACACCTACTTATCTTTTACCAAGACTTTTCTTCTTCAATAACTCTCTCAATACCCTTCACCATACCCAGGATAAGATTGGGGCATGATGAGAAAGAAAATGCCACACATATTCCATTCTTTAGAAAATGTTCCTTTCTTACTTGGATGCTCATTTGACCAGTGGGGATTGTTAACATTTTCCCAGAGTTATGCCATAGGATTGCCTCAATTCTTCACAAGGAAGTAACAACCCAGAGATTAGCAGTCTACCATTTTTTAATTTTAAAATCAGTTTTCTAAATATTTATATTCACAATGTTTGGCAGTATAAGAAATAATAACTACTGAATGAAATATAAGGAAATTATGAGCTTGTAGATGCACTAAGGAAGCCTATTCATTTGATATTTGCTTCTTAGTAGATTGTCATGTTGTTCAAGGACCATATAATATCTTACTTAGTATTATTTAATATTACAGCTATAGTAAGAATACATTTCCACTGTCAACAAATTACTGTCATGAACAAAATCTTTCTTTTAAATTTCCAAGAGGAACAATTGTCAGTGAAGTATCTTTCCTGGAAAGATACTTGCTTTAAATCTTCTAGTTTTGTACATCTAACAGGTGGATCATGTTTCATGAGCAATGACTAGGTGAGAAGGTGTTTTTATTCCCCTTAACCCCCAATCAGCATTCAATGTATTTTGACCATATCCTGTGTGGACAAACCCATTCATGGATGGTGGCAAGAGCTAGGTGTGAGTATTTATCTGGGTTATAAATATATTGAGTCTCAGCATTTTCCAGGACTTCATTGTTCACCCACACTCCTGGAACAGAATAACTTGATGTCAGTAAGTCTCAGGAAGGTGAAACTATTTGCTTGCTGATGTCACATATATAATTATAGATGCTCTCTTCTGCTCATAACAGAAACCCCGAGCTCATCCAGCCAGTTGAACACTAATTCACAATGAAAATCTTGAGAAAGTTATTTTAAAATAGGGAGCTATCACACTAACTTGAAAGATGTTATTTGAGGATTTGTGCTTCTTTTTGAGAAACAGACTTCATAATTCAATATGAAGTTCAGATTTCAGTGGTGATACTTATACTAGCAGAATAGAACCAAGAGAAGTATTAGATAAGTAGCTAAGTGTAATTTTAATAAAACAAAGCAAATTATTAGGTCAATAGCCAAACTCCAAGGCACTCCACCAACATGTCAAATAAAAAGACAAACAATAATGAGTAGTACAGAAAGATATGAATAACAGGTCATGGGCATGCCACAGGAATAGAAGATATGCATTTTAATCATTTTTGTTGTGCAAACAAGTTCTTCAAGATATAAACAAGAGAAGGTGCTGGTAGGAGTCCCAGTCTCAGTCCCAGATGTATTACCATGCTTAACAAGTATTCTGGTAGCTCCTTGTCTTAGATTGGTCAGACAGGCTTTGTTATAATAAGAATCATTCATTGCTGATAGGTGATCTGTCATGTGGAGGTTCTGTTATTCATTTCAGTAAGAGTAGTTTCTGTTGTAAAGATATTATAAATCAATCCAATAATTCCTGGAACCCAGAGTGATGACAGGAGACAGATGTGCACTAAAGGAGACAGATATGAAAGGAAGGCAGAGATGCCAAGTGTTTATTATTAACTCATTGGCCCAAATCAGGAGTCAGTTCTTTTCAATAAAAGCAACTTCTAAGTACCTATTAGAAATACTGTTTAGTTCATCCAAAATACTGAGAAACAGAACACTTAAATCAATTGACTTTTAAATGTACTGTTATTATCATATTTCATTGCCTGAAAAATAAGTTAATAATGAGTGAAAAATAATAAATACATAAGCAAAAATGTTTCTACGCATGCAAACAATATAAATGTGGTAAAATACATATTCCATAGTATGTATATGCGATCTATTTTATATAGTGTGTAAAGTGATATTAAACATATTTAACATATATAATCACTGCACCAGAAAGAGGGTATGGAGACTAATTTTTATTCCATAATGAATCCTTTCTGGGAATATTGAAGCAGAAACACTGTGGTTCAAGAGATAGAGTGCTAGCCCTGAGCCCAGGACCTGAGTTCAAGCCTGAGATTGGCACAAAAAGAAAAAACAAGAAAAAAAAGAAAGAAAGAAGGAAGGAAGGAAGGAAGAAAGAAGCCCATGAAAAGTAGTAAGATTTTCAATAATGTGTTTTATTTTATTTATGTGACTTTTTTCTATTCATTATTTAAAATTATTGGTTAATATTTATCAGTTATAAATTTAGAGGGATTCAATGTGATATTTGAACACATTCATGCAGTATGCACTTCTCAAATACAAGTTCCCTTTATCCAGCCTTTCTTATCTTCCCTGTATACAATAAACACCAGTTTTCATTTGGGTCAAATGTCTTTAACTTTCCCCTATGAAAGTGAATGTGTGGTACTTGTCTTTCTTTCTTTAGCTTGTTTTACTTAACATAAGGACCTCTAAATCAAAACTGCTGCTGATGTAATGATTTCAGTGTTCTTAATTGGTTGATAAAACTCCACTGTAAGTATATATCATATTTTCTTTCTCATTTGATTGTCATTTTAGCTATTGTAAAGAGTACTATAATAAAATAGGCATACAATTGCATTTTCAAAATGATCACAATTGTAAAATATAACCTTCATGCCATGCATTCTGATAATTTATTCTACTTATTTCATTGCTAATTAGACCAAACTTCAAAGAGAGCTTAATTTAAATATGTATCAATTGATTAAGAATCAGAAAATGTGGATACTAACTTTTGTTTTATGGTAGAAAGTGTATGTTTGTTTTGAAAACTCAGTAGCATGGTGGCCTGTGTTAAGGTTTAGTAGGTTTCACACCATGGAATTAAATGGCCAGGTTGAAAGCTGCAAACATCACTACATACACTGCATTCACATCACCAGTATAAGACCCATTTGCTTTCTGTTTGAGTCAGTTCTCAATACTACAGATTTTTATTATTTTAATTTTTTTGCCTGTCATGGGGCTTCAACTCAGTGCATGGACACTGTTACTGAGCATCTTTGTGCCCAAGACTACTACTGCTCTAGCACTTGAGCCATAGCACCACTTCTCACGTTTTCTGAGTAGTTTATTGAAGATAAGTGTCACAAACTTTTCAGCCCAGACTTAATTACAATTACAATGCTCAAATCTCAGTCTCTTGCGTAGCTAAGCTTACAGGTGTGAGCCACCAGTGCTCTGCTTCAGTACTTTACATTTATATCCTAAACTACTTGTAATGATTTCATAATAGTATTTTCTTTTTAAGTTAAATGTAGAAACTATAAGCTACCAAGAAAATTGGCTACAAAGATTACTATAAGGACCAAAAGAGCTGAATTCTAGAAAGACTGTTAAATCTTGAAGTGGTCATTTGGTCTACTTGGGAAGAAAGCAGTGGAAATTCAGCTTGCTTGACATAAGTTGGCCTTTAGTATACAATGGCAAAACAACCACAAATTTTAAGTAGTTGACTCAGTAAAATCAAAACTTTAGAGAGTGGTCCTTAAATGTAAGGTGGAAGCACTGTGGCAATACTGGAATAGTAGTATAAAATCTATTTCTAACAGTATTTGGATAGCTTATAAAAATAATAAATACATTTTTGTTGGTATGGAGGTTTGAACTCAAGACCTCGTCTAGCTTACTTGGCTGGTGCTCTATCACTTAAACTATATCTTCTGCCCTGATGATTATTTTCTGTTTTAGGCTAGGCAGAAACACAGCCCTCAAACCTCAGATTACTGAGTTCAGATTACAATTGTGCACCATTGTTCCCACAGTTAATCAGCACATTCTTAATGCACAACACGTTAAAATAGAAGTTTATGGACTTCCAAAACTTGTACTAGTGCATCCTTTTTTCCTACAGTGACAGAATTAAGAAAGATGACACCCTAATGCAAATGTGACCCTATATCTGAGCAACTTAAGCTTACATTAATTTCACAGGAAATTTACAGGAGAAAAGTAACAATATTTTTCTCAAGAATTGGAATGAAAATCAGGGAAAAGTGGAACATTCTAAATATTCTTAAAGTTTATATGGCTCCCTCACCTCAGTTCTCCATGGAACAGCCACATGCATCTCTGTTCAGTAAAGCTAATTTGACAGTTTCAAAGACTGTTATCCTACTTGGGAGAGATGAGAAAAGGGTTTTGTTTTTGTTTTTTGTTTGCTTGTTTGTTTGTTTTTGTCAGTTATAGGGCTTGAACTCTGGGCTTGGGTGCTGTCCCTACTCTCTTCAGCTCAAGGTGAGTGCTCTACTGCTTGAGCCAGAGTACAACTTCCTATTTTCTAGTGGTTTATTGGCGATCAGAGTCTCATGGACTTTCCTGCCTGGGCTGGCTTTGAACTGTGATCCTCAGATCTCAGCCTCTTGAGTAGCTAGGATTACAGGCATGAGCCACTGGTGCCCTGCTTTGTTTTGGTTTTTAAATCTCATGTATTCCTAGACAAGTTCCTATAGTTAAAGTCCAGTAAGTCTTGATATAATTATAAAGTAAACTTTGGGTATAGAAGATTTATATAATATTGAAAACAGTATTTTATCTGTATGTATTAAAATTTGGAGAATGTATATTGTGTTTACCTTATTTTAAATAAAAAGAACATCAATTTAGATTGAAATTTTTGACTACGTTAGGCATTTGAAAAAAATGTAGGCATTGATGTCAAGATGGAAAGACTTGGAAAAAAATCATATTAAGTTAGCCAGACCCAAAGAAACATAGATCTAATGGTTTCCCTCATTTGTAGTAATTAGTGTATGCCTAGGATATTCCTAGCAGATGAGTAGAATAGCTGAATAGCTATGTACATATGACCATAGAAGATGATGCTAAGCGAAATGAACTCCAAGATACGGAAACAAGAGGTTTTTCTTTGTTGTTGTTCTTTTTAATGTACTATGTGAAGTTATTTCTTTTTTCCTGCATTTTTTCTTTTTTTCCCCTATGGTTTATCCCTTGTTGTCACTGTATTTGATTTTAATACTCTAGGTTTTGTATGTACATTTATCTGAATTAAGGAAGAGAAGGAGAACAACAAAATTTTAAGACAAAGATCAAACCAATGCAACAGTGATACAGGACAAAATTTTGGAAATGAACTGTACAACTTGTGGGGTAGAGAAACTGGGAGAAAAATGAGGGAGGGGGTAACTAGTTAGACAAGAAATGTACTCACTACCTTATGTATTTAACTGTAATCCCTTGGTACATCACCTAACAATAAAATTAAATTTATAAAAGGAAGCTGGGAAATTTTCAATTGTTTAGGCCTAAATTCCATGTTAATCCAAGTTAAAGTCAGAAGTCTAAATAGTGTACAAAAAATTAGTAATGGAAATGTATATGTGTAGATAGATAGATAGATAGATAGATAGATAGATAGATAGATAGATAGATAGATAGATAGATAGATAGATAGAATCCGGGCGTTGGTGGCTCACGCCTGTAATCCTAGCTACTCAGGAGGCTGAGATCTGAGGATCGCGGTTCAAAGCCAGCCCGTGCAGGAGAGACCGTGAAGCCCGTGCAGGAGAGACCGTGAGACTCCTATCTCCAATAAACCACCAGAAAACCGGAAGTGGCGCTGTAGCTCAAGTGGTTGAGCACTCTCCTTGAGCTAAAGAGCTGAGGGACAGCGCCGAGGCCCAGAGTTCAAGCCCCACGACCGACCAAAAAAAAAAAAAGATAGATAGATAGATACGCTAGCTCTGTGAATGGTACTTTTCTGGGTAACAACAAAACAACAATTACTCACCTTGCATCTTGGATTATTTTGGGAAAACCAATAAATACCCTCAAAGTAAAAGCATACTGAATAGTGGTGAGTTGGAAATGTGAAAACTGGAAAGAGGTTTAGGGAGTTCTCTTGAAGATGGCATCAATCAATTCTACCTTAGAAAGAATGTTGTGGAAGTCACTGTAACTCCCCTTCTCCACAGAAACAAGACCAAGCAATGACATATTTTGGAGAGGATTATAGACAATCTTGCCTGAAAGACTAGGCATCTTAATTCCATCAAATTCTTGGCTATAATAAGAGCAGAAGATGGTCCGGACATGAAGGATGGCATGAGTGACTTAAACATAATCAACTGGTATTTCTAATATTTGCAATTCTAAATATTTTCTCCTTTGAGCAAACAAGTATGACTGCAGCATATTATGCCACTATTTTGGAGAGGTTTTTTGGTTGTCCTTTCCTCCCCCCACAAAAAAAAAAGAATTATCTACACGAGTAGATAATGGAGGACATCGTCTTTGTTTCAATCATTACACCAGTTCTAATTGTAGAGATCTCAGCCACTTCACTATTCATACAACAGTGTGTCCAGTTCAGCAGTGATTACTCACATGTCCTTGAAAGCAGAAAGAAACTATAGCTAAACATCTGAGTGAAGCTAAGTATTTGGATGATAAGGTTATGAGTAAGCATGCACAAGAGGTAGACAGAGGCAAATAGACATAATACGTATATACTTATCACTTATTTATAACATATATCCTAATTTGGAATATTATTACCTACATTTTACAAACAGGAAATTTGAAAATCCTGAAAGCCTACGTGTCATTCCTCAGATAATGCATAATGACAATATCAGAATCATGGATAAATTACAGGTTCTACATTTCCTAAGCAACTTGTTTCTCGTTCTGTCTGTTTGCAATACAGGTGGTCATTTACTTTGTAAAATCTAAATAAGCAGAACCTTTTAGAACACATACAGAAATATACACACATTCATACTACACATATAAAATACATCACTAGTGAAGGTCTCTATATTATTTTTGTTTTTACTTCATTTTGTTGAGATAATGTCTCTATATATCTCAGGCTGGACTTCAACTCAAAATCTTATATCCCCAATCTTCACAGTTCTGGGATTATAAACACACACAACTACATCTAATTATGCACACATATAAATAATTATTGTCCTCAATATACAAAAACTCATAATGTAATGAGTGTTTGTGCATTTACATTGCAATACCACATGCACAATCCATTTTCTGAATAAATTACTGTCAATATTTTTATGTTATTGAAGTTACCTGGCTTCCTTACATGTTTGTTCTCTAATCACCATGCTGATATTTTAATGAGAAGCAATGAAAGTAACAGGTTTGTAGATGGTTATGTAATCAGCTAAGGTAGAGGAAATTAAATGATTATCCTCCATTGATTAATATTGTATTCTTGGAATTCTTAAAGTCAAAAATTTCATTTTTAATCAATGAACAGAGGATTCATTTTCCTGATGAACATGATTGTAAAGAGGAAAAAGGAAAGATATATACTAATATATTTTAATGAGTAATGAGGGAGGGGCTTTGGATAGTGAAGAAGTTGTATAAAGTGTTTTGTTTATAAGCACATTGTGTTTGTTCTGCAAATGAGTGAGTTAATAATTGCCTTGACAGTCTTCATCTTTAGGATGCTGTGTGAAAACTGTAAACACATAAGAGAATCAGAAGGATTCCAGCTGCCCAGCATCTTCACCAAATGGCAATGGCAAGTGTACTCTGTCTGGCCCGAGACTAGCAGTTCACTTATAGAGCAACATCAACATCGTCATGAAAACGGTAATTATTTTCAACCTGGTTGTCCTTTCCTACAGGGTAACAGGTAACAATTGTCGAAATTCATCATTTATTTCTAAAGATCTGGGATTTAATCAACAATGTGAAACACTTGTGGAAATTGAAACTGCCTCTAGTGACTGAATGTTGTGTATTCTAACAAGAGTGAGATATAATTTCCAGGATTCTCTTAAAAAATATAAAGATCAAAAAATTGAGTAACAATTATAGTTGTAATCATCCCTGGTAAAAGAAAGCTATTTCATTAAAACATATCAAAGGCTAAATTTCCAGAGAACCCCTGTGCTTGTTAAATAAGAGAGTATTTTCATATTTGAAGGAGAGATTTTATATCTATGTGCACAGTTAAGAATCCATCTAGGGCTGGGAAGGTGGCTCAGTGGTAGAGCGCTTGCCTTGCATGCTCGAGGTCCTGGGTTCGATTCTTCAGCACCACATAAGCAAAAAGAAAAAAGCCGGAAGTGGTGCTGTGGCTCAAGTGGTAGAGTGCTAGTCTTGAGCTGAAGAGCTGAGGGACAGTGCCCAAGCCCAGAGTTCAGGCCCCATGACTGGACCCCAAAAAAAAATTAAAAAAAAAAAGAATCCATCTAATGTTGTCATATGCTTACTGTGCTTTGTACTGTTCATTTATTTAGGAAGGTTGAACTCAGGTCTCATGCATAAATCTAAGTAGTAATTGCCATAATAGAACCAGACTTTCACAATTTCTCAGCAAACACTTTGAAGCCAAAATATCAAACATTTTTCATTGTTTAATTCTCATTAAAGTAACCAGAAATGGAGAGAGAAGAAAATAGAAATCGAGAAAGTCTACGGAATTCTTGTGTCTTACCCAATGGTTGTACTACAGGTTATGATTTTAGGATGTAAGCCAATTTATTTAGAAATAAACAGTTTTCTTTTTTTTCAGTCTCAATGAATTTTATTGTTTCATTTCATGTGTATACATAAAATTTTTAAACAGTTTTCTAGTAGCTAAAAATGTGTCTAAAATATTTGCAGATCTCAATTATAGGACAATTATTCTTTTACACAATATCATTTTAATGAATTCTTAGGGTGATTTTGAGACAAGATCTTCCTATGCTATCCAGGCTGACTGACAGCTAGCAATCCTTCTGCTTCCACTTCCTGAGTGTTAGGATTTCAGGTATTTCCCATGGTGCCCATTTTTGTTTTTGCTGGTCCTAGGGCTTGAACTCTGGGCCTTGGTGCTGTCCCTGGGCTCCTTTTGTGAAGATTGGTGCTCTACTACTTGAGCCACAGCACCACTTCTGACTTTTTCTGTGATTAATTGGAGATAAAAGTCTCATATATTTTCCTGTCTGAGCTGGGTTTGAACCACAATACACAGCTCTCAGACTCCTTGGTAGCTAGGTTTACATGCATGAGCCATTGGGGCCTGGCTAGACCTAGCATTTTTTAACAAAAAATTAATAGAAACATTCCATTTAATCTCTTATGATTAAGTTTTCTTTACTTTTGAGTTTATCGACACTGTTGAAAATACGTTTAATTTCATATGCTAATTATAATAATATAATATTTATATGCATTTAAATCTCTAATAAAATATGTATGTTTTACAATATATTTAGTTTAAATTTAAAAGTCATTAAGTATATCAATGACATTGATTTTAATAAATAATGAAAAGAATTTTGCAGTATTGAAAGTCCTATGTATATTTAGGAAATGCCACAAATAAATGCAAATTATCATTCTTGTATTACAGTAGAATGTGTGGTAAGTGGATTTAAAAAAAAGGCCTTAGAGGAGCACCTAGGTTTAATCCTCAGCACAGCCACTTGCAAGTAATGTGCCATTTAACCAACTGACTTCCATTTGTGAAAGTTACCCATCCATCCTGATTTTTTGAAAGTAGAAGTCAGGATTGGAAAAGCTTAATAGAATATGAAGAGTTCAAATATTGCACAATAAATAGAGAATAGTAGTGCATGGCTGTAATCCCAGTATGGAAGTTTGAAACAGCAGAATCATGATAACCCACAGAATCATGAATTAATTCAAGGCCACATAGTGAAGCACTATCTCAAATATAACAAAACAATACAAAATGTAGACAATAAAAGGTAGCTTTTTAATTAAATTATGTTGTTGTCTGTGGTCTCAGAAATTGAACCTAAAAAAAAAAAAGTGAGCTGGGCACCTGTGGCTCACTCCTGTAATCCTAGCTACTGAGGAGGCTGAGATCTGAGGATCACAGTTCAAAGCCAGCCCAGGCAGAAAAGTCTGTGAGACCCTTATCTCCAATTAACCACCAGAAAACAGGAAGTGGTGCTATGGCTCAAGTGGTAGAGCGCTTGCTTTGAGCTGAAGAGTGCAGGGACAGCACCCAAGCCTTGAATTCAAGCCCCATGATCAACAACAACAACAAAAAAGTGAATAATTTCTTGAGAACATGCTAAGACAAATAATTCAAATATAGCCATTTAATTCCCACAATTACTATATAAAATAGTATAGCTAGTAATGCTACTCAGTAAAAAACAAATCAAAGATCAAGGTATAAAATAACTCACCATCAGAATATGCTTCACCTGAAAACATGTTCTTTTTTGACAATAACACAAAACTCAGCTGTTCTTATGCAGCATCCAACTTTGTAAGGCTTCAAAAGATCAAAATTATTAGCTGAGCATTGGTGGCTCAAACCTGTAATTTTAAGTTCTCAGGAGGGTGAAATATGAGAATTGTAGTTTGAAGCTAGCCTGGGCAGAAAAGTCTGTGAGATTCTTATTTCCTATTAACCAGCAAAATGCTAAAACCAGATGTATGCTTCAAATGGTAGAGCACCAGCCTTGAGCAAATAAGCTATAAGAGATCAGGAAACCTTGAGTGCAAGCCACAGTACCAGCATGAGAAAAAAAATTAAGAAATTGAAATTATTTGAGAATCCACTATAAAATTGTCAAAAACATTTTGATTATATTAGCTTCATTTTGCTTATTGGCCTTTTTTTTTCTTTAGAGAAAGTTCTCAATTCCAGAATACACTTTTTGGTATGGGAAAAATAAAGTAGGCAGATTTTTCTCTATATCTCTAACCAGATAACAGAAAATGGTCTATATTTTTGTTTCCTTTTTTGATAAGAGGGGTGCAGTTTCAAATATTAAAAATTGATTAATCATTGAGCAACGATGGCTTATGCTTGTAATCTTGATACTCAAGAGGCTGAGATCAGAAGATGAAAGATTGAAGTCAGCTTGGGCAGAAAAGTCCATGAGACACTTAGCTTGAATTATCCACCAAAAGAAAACCTGGAAGCATAGCTGTGGCTTAAGTGGTAGAGTACTAACTTTAAGCATGAAAGCTAAAGGTCTGCACTCAGACCCTGAGACCAAGCTCCAGGACCAGCACAGATTATTTTTTTAAGTTTGTGGTAGTGGTGGTGAATCATCTTAGAAGCAGCAACAATGAAGACAAACCTAGCCATGATAGCCAAGAACCATTATCAGGACCCCTGTTCTCTAAATTTGGCCTTCTAATTGAATGAAGTTCACTATGTACCCAGCCATTCTGAAGGTTTCATACTCACCTTCCCATAACAAAGATTTTACTAAAAACATAAAAAGTAAAATTGTGACAGTTGGGAAGAGGGATGGAGAAAAGACAGGAGATGAGGGAGAAAATGGTCAGAGTACATAGTGTAAAAGTGTGAAATTGTCATAATGAAATTTGTAGTGATAATAATAAAATTCCAACACATATGTCCATACTACTGTCATTTCATTATTTTATATGCTTTTCTTTCCCTACACTATCAATACATATTTTTTTGTCAGTCGTGGGACTTGAACTCTTGGCCTGGGTGCTATCCCTGAGCTCTTCAGCTCAAGCAAGTGCTCTACCACTCGAGCCACAGCACCACTTCTGGATTCTAATGATAAATCAGAGATAAGAGTCTCAGACTTTCCTGGTTGGGCTGGTTTTGAACCACAATCCTCAGATATTAGCCTCCTAAAAAGCTAGGAATACAGATGTGAACCACCGGTTCCTGTCAATACATATAATATTTAAGGCCACAAAACTTAAGCCAAACTCCATGGGTTCATATCCTGCCTTCACTAATAATGAAAAACATCTTCATCTGTATACACTCAATAAAGAGGTTAAAAACAAGCACCCTTAACTTTGTGTAAGGATTTTTTTACAGCAGAGTCTGAGGCATAGGTCACTGTGTGGATGTTTACTATTAAAATTTATTTTGTGTTCCAATTACTAAAACGTTTTTTTTTTGGGGGGGTCCGGTCATGGGGCCAGAACTCTGGTATTGGACGCTGTCCCTAAGCTCTTCAGCTC